>NW_027077367.1:0-50000 GCF_963924675.1 Phocoena phocoena | reverse complement strand
CTACACATGAACTGAATTAGAAAACAGAACAGGGTCTCAAATTTAGAAAACCAACTAGTGCTTGCTTATGGGGAAAGGTATGTTAGGGTGCTGCATAAAACCAGAGACTGAAATTAGCACAGATAACTTTCCATAAGCCAAATATGTAATAGACAAGACCTACTCCTTGCTCAACGAAACGGACTCAACACCACATGTTCAACGCCTAGGAATATACCTGACTCGGAGGAATCTTAAAACCCATGGATTTATATGTCTCCGTAAGAGAATCAAGCGTGTGTACAGCGGCCGAAACGCAGCAGTGAAAATCCGATATATCCCATTATCAAAATAAATTTCGAAAACAAAACACAAAGACAGTGAAATAGAGAGCAATTCTTCAACAATTCACTCAGGGCATGTGATGCAACCGGGATTTACCACATCTACAGCCAGAGCTGGTTGAGACATAAGGCTGGACTCTTCAGGCTGATAGCATTGGTGAGTTTCGGTGAGCAAATGCAGACCCTTTGAAGTCATACTGCATGGTACCCATTCCATGGGTCCCAACTCTCCAGGTTCAAGGGATTCTTCCTCCAGCTAAAACATGCATGGGAAACCCAGAGTATCGTCCACCGTGAGATTCGGAAACGATTTAAAATGCATCTCAGTTTTCGTATCCTTGTCCTCGGGTTCACCATTCCAGACGCTTTACTAACACTCTCCCCGCTTTGAGAGTCAGTGCCTTTAACCTCCTGTTTGGCACAGCTTGCAATTTCTGTGCAAGATGAACAGGAATAGGGAGAACCAATGAGAGACTAGCTGTAGGTGTCTGCACGGGCAAATGTAACGCTCATTTCCCACCAGGTAGAGGAATTAACCAAAGGCTCAGCATGCCCTACCGGAAACAGATTAGGGCCTGAAGCAATCCTGCGGTTTTGTGCCCAGCTCACAAGAAAGCGAGTTGAAGAAAGGAGCTCAGGGGCACTGTAATTCACAAACCTGCAGAGTTATAAATGACAGCTATCCTCCAAAAATATATTGAACTAAGCCTGCGAAGGGGACTTGAAAGCGGGGCAGAATTTCAGGAAAACGATTGCAGGGGGTAGACTGGAATTGCCCTGAAAGCATAGGAAAAGAGGCAGAACGTCAACAATGATGCACTTGGCCAAAAAGGGCGTATGTGTTTTTTCCTGAATATATTCAGGAAAAAATGCATACGCCCTTTTTGGCCAACCAAGCAAGCCTGTAAAGGAAATCTGCACTACAATGAAGTCTCACTGCCCCCAGGGCAAAAGGGCCATCTGAAAAAAGTGTAAAATCCAGAAAGGTAAGACAGGATATGGAGAACAGGGAGCCTTGTTATGCTGATTGGCAGGATGTAAATTGCCAACAGCCACCTTGGAGAAATGTATGGTGTTTCCTGAAACACGTAAGAAATAAAGCAACACAGCCTATGGCAATTGCACTTATGGTCCTATACTTAGGGAAATTAAAATCAAAAACAGAGAGCCACCCCAAAGTTTGGGACGGCTGTGTTCCCAAGAAGCTCGTCTACAGTACCAGGTAAATATCCCAGAAAGCAAAAAATGGAGAAAGAAGTTGTGGCACGTACGTGCAATGCAATATCACTCAGCAATAAAATCTGTGTCATCAGGACCGTAGCGGCATAGTGAGTGGATGCAGGTACGGTGATTCTACGTGAACTACGTCACACAGAAAAAGAAACATCATAAGTTATCACTAATACACGGAATGTAAATTTAACTAAACATGAACTGAATTACAAAACAGAACAGGGTCTCAAATTTAGAAAACCAACTAGTGCTTGCTTATGGGGAAAGGTGCCTTGGGGTGCTGAATAAAACCAGAGACTGAAATTAGCACAGATAACTTTCCATAAGCCAAATATGTAATAGACAAGACCTAATAATTGATCAACGAAATGGACCCAACACCACATATTCAACGCCTAGGTATATACCTGACTAGGAAAAATCTTAAAACCCATGGATATATATGTCTCCGTAAGAGAATCAAGCGTGTGTAGAGCGGACGAAACGCAGCAGTGAAAATCCGATAAATCCCATTATCAAAATAAGTTTCACAAACAAAACACAAAGACAGTGAAATAGAGAGCAATTCTTAAATAATTCACTCAGGGCATGTGATGCAACCGGGATTGACCATATCTACACCCAGAGCTGGTTGAGACATAATGCTGGACACTTCAGGCTGATAGCATTGGTGAGTTTCGGTGAGCAAATGCAGACCCTTTGAAGTCATACTGCATGGTACCCATTCCATGGGTCCCAACTCTCCAGATTCAAGAGCTTCTTCCTCCAGCTAAAACATGCATGGGAAACCCAGAGTATCGTACACCGTGTGATTGGGAAACGATTTAAAATGCATCTCAGTTTTCGTATCCTGGTCCTCGGGTTCACCATTCCAGATGCTTTACTAACACTCTCCCTGCTTGGAGAGTCAGTGCCTTTAACCTCCTGTTTGGCACAGCTTGCAATTTCTGTGCAAGATGAACAGGAATAGGGAGAACCAATGAGAGACTAGCTGTAGGTGTCTGCATGGGCAAATGTAATGCTCATTGCCCACCAGGAAGAGGAATTAAACAAAGGCTCAGTGTGCCCTGCTGGAAACAGATTAGGGCCTGAAGCAATCCTGCGGTTTTGTGCCCAGCTCACAAGAAAGCGAGTTGAAGAAAGGAGCTCAAGGGCACTGTAATTCACAAACCTGCAGAGTTATAAATGACAGCTATCCTCCAAAATATATTGAAGTAAGCCTGCGAAGGGGACTTGAATGCGGGGCAGAATTTCAGGAAAACGATTGCCGGGGGTAGACTGGAATTGCCCTGAAAGCATAGGAAAAGAGGCACAAGGTCGACAATGATGCACTTGGCCAAAAAGGGCGTATGCGTTTTTTCCTGAATATATTCAGGAAAAAACGCATATGCCCTTTCTGGCCAACCAAGCAAACCTGAAAAGGAAATCTGCACTACAATGAAGTCTCACTGCCCCGGGGCAAGCGGGCCATCTGAAAAAAGTGTAAAATTCAGAAAGATAGGACAGGATATGGAGAACAGGGAGCCTTGTTATGCTGATTGGCAGGATGTAAATTTCCAACAGCCACCCTGGAGAAGTGTATGGTGTTTCCTGAAACATGTAAGTAATAAAGCAACACAGCCTATGGCAATTGCACTTATGGTCCGATTCCTTAAGGAAATTAAAATCAAAAACAGAGAGCCACCCCAAAGTTTGGGACCGCTGTGTTCCCAAGAAGCACGTCTACAATACCAGGTAAATATCCCAGAAAGCAAAAAATGGATAAAGAAGTTGTGGCACGTACGTGCAATGCAATATCACTCAGCAATGAAATCTGTGTCAGCAGGCCCATAGCGGCATAGTGAGTGGATACACGTACGGTGATTCTACGTGAACTACGTCACACAAAAAAAGAAACATCATAAGATATCACTAATATACGGAATGTAAACTTGACTACACATGAACTGAATTACAAAACAGAACAGGGTCTCAAATTTAGAAAACCAAGTAGTACTTGCTTATGGGGAAAGGTGCCTTGGGGTGCTGCATAAAACCAGAGACTGAAATTAGCACAGATAACATTCCATAAGCCAAATATGTAATAGACAAGACCTACTCCTTGCTCAACGAAATGGACTCAACACCACATATTCAACGCCTAGGAATATACCTGACTAGGAAGAATCTTAAAACCCAAGGATTTATTTGTCTCCGTAAGAGAATCAAGCGTGTGTACAGCGGCATAAACGCAGCAGTGAAAATCCGATAAATCCCATTATCAAAATAAATTTCAAAAACAAAACACAAAGACACTGAAATAGAGAGCAATTCTTAAATAATTCACTCAGGGCATGTGATGCAACCGGGATTGACCACATCTACAACCAGAGCTTGTTGAGACATAAGGCTGGACACGTTAGGCTGTTGCATTGGTGACTTTCGGAGAGCAAATGCAGACCCTTTGAAGTCATACTGCATGGTACTCATTCCATGGGTCCCAACTCTCCAGGTTCAAGGGATTCTTACTCCAGCTAAAACATGCATGGGAAACCCAGAGTATCGTCCACTGTGTGATTGGGAAATGATTTAAAATGCATCTCAGTTTTCGTATCCTGGTCCTCGGGTTCACGATTCCAGATGCTTTACTAACACTCTCCCCGCTTGGAGAGTCAGTGCCTTTAACCTCCTCTTTGGCACAGCTTGCAATTTCTGTGCAAGATGAACAGGAATAGGGAGAACCAAAGAGAGACTAACTGTAGGTGTCTGCACGGGCAAATGTAACGCTCATTTCCCATCAGGAAGAGGAATTAACCAAAGGCTCTGCGTGCCTTGCCGGAAATAGATTAGGGCCTGAAGCAAACTTGCGGTTTTGTGCCCAGCTCACAAGAAAGCGAGTTGAAGAAAGGAGCTCAGGGGCACTGTAATTCACAAACCTGCAGAGTTATAAATGACAGCTATCCTCCAAAAATATACTGAAGTAAGCCTGCGAAGGGGACTTGAAAGCGGGGCAGAGTTTCAGGAAAACCATTGCAGGGTGTAGACAGGAATTGCCCTGAAAGCATAGGAAAAGAGGCAGAACGTCGACAATGATGCACTTGGCCAAAAAGGGCGTATGCGTTTTTTCCTGAATATATTCAGGAAAGAACGCATACGCCCTTTTTGGCAAACCAAGCAAGCCTGTAAAGGAAATGTGCACTACAATGAAGTCTCACTGCCCCCCGGGCAAAAGGGCCATCTGAAAAAAGTGTAAAATCCAGAAAGGTAGGACAGGATATGGAGAAAAGGGAGCCTTGTTATGCTGATTGGCCGGATGTAAATTGCCAGCAGCCACCCTGGAGAAGTGTATGGTGTTTCCTGAAACACGTAAGAAACAGAGCAACACAGCCTATGGCAATTGCATTTATGGTCCTCTTCTTTAGGGAAATTAAAATCAAAAAGAGAGAGCCACCCCAATATTTGGGACGGCTGGGTTCACAAGAAGCTCGTCTACAGTATCAGGTAAATATCCCAGAAAGCAAAAAATGGATAAAGAAGTTGTGGCACGTACGTGCAATGCAATATCACTCAGCAATGAAATCTGTGTCATCAGGCCCGTAGCGGCATAGTGAGTGGATGCAGGTACGGTGATTCTACGTGAACTACGTCACACAGAAAAAGAAACATCATAAGATATCACTAATACACGGAATGTAAACTTGACTACACATGAACTGAATTACAAAACAGAACAGGGTCTCAAATTTAGAAAACCAACTAGTGCTTGCTTATGGGAAAAGGTGCCTTGGGGTGCTGCATAAAACCAGAGACTGAAATTAGCACAGATAACTTTCCATAAGCCAAATATGTAATAGAAAAGACCTACTCCTTGCTCAACGAAATGGACCCAACACCACATATTCAACGCCTAGGAATATACCTGACTAGGAAGTATCTTAAAACCCATGGATATATATGTCTCCGTAAGAGAATCAAGCGTGTGTACAGCGGCCAAAACGCAGCAGTGAAAATCCGATAAATACCATTATCAAAATAAATTTCGAAAACAAAACACAAAGACAGTGAAATAGAGAGCAATTCTTAAATAATTCACTCAGGGCATGTGATGCAACCGGGATTTACCACATCTACACCCAGAGCTGGTTGAGACATAAGGCTGGACACTTCAGGCTGATAGCATTGGTGAGTTTTGGTGAGCAAATGCAGACCCTTTAAAGTCATACTGCATGGTATCCATTCCATGGGTCCCAACTCTCCAGGTTCAAGGCATTCTTCCTCCAGCTAAAACATGCATGGGAAACCCAGAGTATCTTCCACCGTGTGATTGGGAAACGATTTAAAATGCATCTCAGTTTTCGTATCCTGGTACTCGGGTTAACCATTCCAGATGCTTTACTAACACTCTCCCCACTTGGAGAGTCAGTGCCTTTAACCTCCTGTTTCGCACAGCTTGCAATTTCTGTGCAAGATGAACAGGAATAGGGAGAACCAATGAGAGACTAGCTGTAGGTGTCTGCACGGGCAAATGTAACGCTCATTGCCGACCAGGAAGAGGAATTAAACAAAGGCTCAGCGTGCCCTGCTGAAAAGAGATTAGGGCCTGAAACAATACTGCGGTTTTGTGCCCAGCTCACAAGAAAGCGTGTTGAAGAAAGGAGCTCAGGTGCACTGTAATTCACAAACCTGCAGAGTTATAAATGACAGCTAGCCTCCTAAAATATTTTGAACTAAGCCTGCGAAGGGGACTTGAAAGCGGGGCAGAATTTCAGGAAAACGATTGCAGGGGGTAGACTGGAATTGCCCTGAAAGCATAGGAAAAGAGGCAGAACGTCGACAATGATGCACTTGGCCAAAAAGGGCGTATGCGTTTTTTCCTGAATATATTCAGGAAAAAACGCATACGCCCTTTTTGGCCAACCAAGCAAGCCTGTAATGAAATCTGCACTACAATGAAGTCTCACTGCCCCCCGGGCAAAAGGGCCATCTGAAAAAAGTGTAAAATCCAGAAAGGTAGGACAGGATATGGAGAACAGGGAGCCTTGTTATGCTGATTGGCAGGATGTAAATTGCCAGCAGCCACCCTGGAGAAGTGTATGGTGTTTCCTGAAACACGTAAGAAACAAAGCAACACAGCCTATGGCACTTCCACTTATGGTCCTATAGCTTACAGAAATTAAAATCAAAAACAGAGATCCACCCCAAAGTTTGGGACGGCTGTGTTCCCAAGAAGCTCGTCTACAGTACCAGGTAAATATCCCAGAAAGCAAAAAATGGATAAAGAAGTTGTGGCACGTACGTGCAATGCAATATCACTCTGCAATGAAATCTGTGTCATCAGGCCCGTAGCGGCATAGTGAGTGGATGCAGGTACGGTGATTCTACGTGAACTACATCACACAGAAAAAGAAACATCATAAGATATCACTAATACACGGAATGTAAATTTAACTACACGTGAACTGAATTACAAAACAGAACAGCGTCTCAAATTTTGAAAACCAACTATTGCTTGCTTATGGGGAAATGTGCGTTGGGATGCTGCATAAAACCAGAGACTGAAATTAGCACAGATAACTTTCCATAAGCCAAATATGTAATAGACAAGACCTACTCCTTGCTCAACGAAATGGACTCAACACAACATATTCAACGCCTAGGAGTATACCTGACTAGGAAGAATCTTAAAACCCATGGATTTATATGTTTCCGTAATAGAATCAAGCGTGTGTACAGCGGCATAAACAAAACAGTGAAAATCCGATAAATCCCATTATCAAAATAAATTTCAAAAACAAAACACAAAGACAGTGAAATAGAGAGCAATTCTTAAACTATTCACTCAGGGCATGTGATGCAACCGGGATTGACCACATCTACACCCAGAGCTGGTTGAGACATAAGGCTGGACACTTCAGGCTGATAGCATTGGTGAGTTTCGGTGAGCAAATGCAGACCCTTTGAAGTCATACTGCATGGTACCCATACCATGGGTCTCAACTCTCCAGGTTCAAGGGATTCTTCCTCCAGCTAAAACATGCATGGGAAACCCAGAGTATCGTCCACCGTGTGATTGGGAAACGATTTAAAATGCATCTCAGTTTTCGTATCCTGGTCCTCGGGTTCACCATTCCAGATGCTTTACTAACACTCTCCCCGCTTGGAGAGTCAGTGCCTTTAACCTCCTCTTTGGCACAGCTTGCAATTTCTATGCAAGATGAACAGGAATAGGGAGAACCAATGAGAGACTAGCTGTAGGTGTCTGCACGGGCAAATATAATGCTCATTTCCCACCAGGAAGAGGAATTAACCAAAGGCTCAGCATGCCCTGCTGGAAAGAGATTAGTGCCTGAAGCAATCCTGCGGTTTTGTGCCCAGCTCACAAGAAAGCGAGTTGAAGAAAGGAGCTCAGGGGCACTGTAATTCACAAACCTGCAGAGTTATAAATGACAGCTATCCTCCAAAAATATATTGAAGTAAGCCTGCAAAGGGGACTTGAAAGCGGGGCAGAAATTCAGGAAAACGATTGAAGGGTTAAACTGGAATTGCACTTAAAGAATAGGAAAAGGGGCAGAACGTCGATAATGATGCAGTTGTCCAAAAAGTGCGGATGCTTTTTTCCCTAAATATATTCAGGAAAAAACGCATACGCACTTTTTGGCCAACCAAGCAAGCTTGTAAATAAACCTGCACTACAATGAAGTCTCAGTGCCCCCCAGGGCAAAAGGGCCATTTAAAAAAATTGTAAAATCCAGAAACGGAGGACAGGCAATGGAAAACAGGGATCCTTATTATGCTGATGCATATGATGTAAATTGCCGACAGCCATTCTGGAGAAGTGTTATGTGTTTCCTGAAACACGTAAAAAACAAAGCAACACAGCCTATGGCACTTCCACTTATGGTCCTACAGCTTAGAGAAATTAAAATCAAAAACACCCAGCCACCTCAAAGTTTGGGACCTCTCTGTTCACAAGAACCTCGTTTACAGTACCAGGTAAATATCTCAGAGAGCAAACAATGGATAAAGAAGTTGTGGTACGTACGTACAATGGAATATCACTCAGGAATGAAATCTGTGTCATCAGGCCCGTAGCGGCATAGTGAGGGGATTCAGGTATGGTGATTCTACGTGAAATAAGTCACACATAAAAAGAAACATCATAAAATATCACTAATACACAACATGTAAACTTGACTACACATGAACTGAATTAAAAAACAGAACAGTCTCAAATTTAGAAAACCAACTTGTGCTTTCTTATGGAGAAAGGTGCGTTGGAGTGCTTCATAAAACCAGAGACTGAAATTAGCACAGATACCGTTCCATAAGCCAAATATGTAATAGACAAGACCTACTCCTTGCTCAACGAAATGGACTCAACACCACATATTCAACGCCTAGGAATATACCTGACTAGGAAGAATCTTAAAACCCGTGGATATTTATGTCTCCGTAAGAGAATCAAGAGTGTGTACAGCGGCATTAACGCAGCAGTGAAAATCCGATAAATCCCAGTGTCAAAAAAAAAATTTCAAAGACAAAACACAATGACAGTGAAATAGAGAGCAATTCTTAAATAACTCACTCAGGGCATGTGATGCAACCTGGTTTACCACATCTACACCCAGAGCTGGGTGAGAGATAAGGCTGGACCCTTTGGGCTGATAGCATTGGTGAGGTTCAGTGAGCAAATGCAGACCCTTTGATGTCATACTGCCTGGTACCCATTCCATGGTTCCCAACTCTCCAGGTTCAAGGGATTCTTCCTTCTGCTAAAATTTGCATGGGAAACCCAGAGTATGCTCCACCGTGTGACTGGGAAACCTTTTTACATGCATGTCTGTTTTCGTCCCCTGGTACTCAGGTTCACCATTCCAGACCCTTTTCTTACACTCTCCCCATTTGGAGAGTCAGTGCCTTTAACCTCCTGTTTGGCACTGTTTGCAATTTCTGCGCAAGATGAACAGGAATACGGAGAACCAATGGGAGACTATCTGTAGGTGTGTGCACGGGCAAATATTTTTTTTAACATCTTTATTGGGGTATAATTGCTTTACAATGGTGTGTTAGTTTTTGCTTTATAACAAAGTGAATCAGCTATACATATACATATGCTCCCTGTGTCTTCCCTCTTGTGTCTCCCTCCCTCCCTCTCTCCCCCTTCCACCCCTCCAGGCTGTCCCAACGCCCCGAGCTAATATCCCTGTGCCTTGCGGCTGCTTCTCCCTTGCTATCTACCTTACTACATTTGTTAGTGTGTATATGTCCATGACTCTCTCTCGCCCTGTCAAAACTCACCATTCCCCCTCCCCATATCCTCAATTCCGTTCTCCAGTATGTCTGCGCCTCTATTCCTGTCTTATCCCTAGGTCCTTCATGACATTTTTTTCCTTTAAATTCCATATATATGTGTTAGCATACGCTATTTGTCTTTTTCTTTCTGACTTACTTCACTCTGTATGACAGACTCTAGGTCTATCCATCTCATTACAAATAACTCAGTTTCATTTCTTTTTAAGGCTGAGTAATATTCCATTGTGTATATGTGCCACATCTTCTTTATCCATTCGTCCGATGATGGGCGCTTAGGTTCTTTCCGTCTCCAGGCTATTGTAAATAGAGCTGCAATGAACATTTTGGTACATGACTCTTTTTGAATTTTGGTTTTCTCAGGGTATATGCCCAGTATGCACGGGCAATTTTAACACTCATTTCCCAACAGGAAAAGGAATTAACCAAAGGCTCAGCATGCCGTGCTGGAACAAGATTAGGGCCTGAAGCAATCCTGCGGTTTTGTGGCCAGCTCACAAGAAAGCGAGTTGAGGAAAGGAGCTCAGGGGCACTGTCATTCACATACCTGCAGACTTATAAATGACAGAAATCGTACAAAAATATATTGAATTAAGGCTGCGAAGAGGACTTGAAAGTGGGGCAGAATTGCTGGAATCCGATTTCAGGAGGTAGACGTGAATTGCTCTGAAAGCATAAGAGAAGTGGCAGAACCTCGTCAATGAAGCACTTGGCCAAAAAGGGCATATGCATTTTTTCCAGGGCCATCATTCACGGGAGTAGGAGGCTCCCAGCATGCTCCAGTGGCCAACAGAGGGCCCACGTCGCCAAGGCGATGTGAGCTAGCCAGGCAGGAGTGACCTGACATCAGAGGGCCCACCTCACAGAATGGTAGGGAACCCAGCCAGGATCAGACTCTCCCCAGAGGGCCCACATCACCAAGGTGATGGGAACCAGGCAGGAGTGTCCTCACACCCGTGGGGCCACATCATCAAAAGTTGAGGTACCCAGCACATGTGGCCTCAAACCAGAGGACCCACATCACCATGGGTTTCGGAGTGAGGCAGGCAGGATTAACCTCACAACACATGTCCCATTGTATACAAAAGGTGTGGAAACCAGCAGTTGGATCTTCCTAGCAGGCGGCCCAGAGCACATGAGATCCAGGCCGGCATGAACTCACAACAGAGGGCCCTCATTGTGATTCTGTAAGCAACCCAGCCGTTGTGACCTCAGAGCAGAAGGCCCACATCCCCATGGGGAAGGGAAACAAGCAGGAGTGTCATCGCAAGAGTGGGCACACATGAAAAAATGTGGGGAGCCCAGCAATTAGTGCCTGATGCCAGAGGGCCCTCATCACCGAGGGGCGGTGGCTCCCAGCCAGCTCCGACTGCTACCAGAGGGGCGACGTCGCCAATGCGGAGTGCGACAACCAGGCAGGAGTGACCTCAGAGCAGAGGGTCAACCTCACAGAAGTGTGAAGAACCAAAGAGGATCAGATTCTCACCAGAGGGCCCACATCACCAAGGGAATGGGAACCAGGCAGGAGTGTCCTCACACTAGTGGGGCCACATCACCGAAAAGTGAGGGACCCAGCACACGTGGCCTCAAACCAGAGGACACACATCACAAGGGAGCTGGGATTGAGGCAGGCAGGAGGAGCCTCAAAACAGAGGGACCATAGAATTAAAGAGGTGAAGAATCCCGCAGTTGGAACCTCCCAGCAGGCGGCCAGGAGCAGCGAGACTATGGGATCCAGGCCGGAGTGATCTCACACCAGAGGGCCGTCATCATGAAACTGTGAGCAACCTAGGCGTTGGGATCTCAGAGCAGAAGGCCCACATTCCCATGGGGTTGGGAACCTGTCAGAAGTGTACTCGCACCACAGGGCACACATCAGAGAATTTAGGGAACCCAGGAGTTAGGGCCTGACGCCAGAGGGCCCTCATTACCAAGGGGAGGAGACTCCAATCAGGCACCAACACCCAACTGAGGTCCCACGTCGCCAAGGTGACGTGTGACAGCCAGGTAGGAGTGACCTCACCGCAGAGGGCCTACCTCACAGAAGGGTGAGGAACACAGCCAGGATAAGACTCTCACCAGAGCGCCCACATCACCAAGGTGATCAGAACCAGGCAGGAGAGTCTTCACACCAGTGTGGCCACATCATAGAAAGGTGAGGAACCCAGCACATGTGGCCTAAACCAGAAGACCCACATCTCTAAGGGGCTCGGAATGAGGCAGGCAGGAGTAGCCTCACAACACAGGGCCCATAGAATAAAAAAGCTGAGGAATCCAGCAATGGGAACCTCCCAGCAGGCGGCCAAGAGCACCAAGTCTATGCGATTCAGGCCGCAGTAAACTCACAGCAGAGGGTCCACATCATGAAACTGCGAGCAACCCAGCCATTTGGACCTCAGAGCAGAAGGTCCACATCCCCAAGGTGTTGGGAGCATGGCAGGAGTGTCCTCACACCACTTAGCACATATCAGAAAATGTGGGTACCCAGCAGTTAGGGCCTGACGCCAGAGGGCCCTCATCACTGAGGGGAGGAGGCTCCCAGCATGTTCCAACTACCACAAGAGGGCCCACGTCGCCAAGGCGGGGTGTGCCAGCCAGGCAGGAGTGACCTCACAGCAGACGGCCCACCTCAAAGAAGTGTGAGGAACCCAACCAGGATCAGACTCTCACCAGAGGGCCCATATCACCAAGGGGACGGGAACCAGGCACGAGTGTCCTCACACCAGTGGGGCCACATCACTAAAAGATGAGGAAACTGGCACATGTGGCCACAAACCAGAGGACCTACATCACCAAGGGGCTGGGAGTGACACAGGCAGGAGGAGCCTCCCAACACAGGGCCCAAAGAATAAAAAAGGTGAGGAACCCAGCAGTTGGAACTTCCCAGCAGGCGGCCCAGAGTACAGAGGCTATGGGATCTAGGAATGAGTGAACTAACACCAGAGAGCTAACATCAGGATACTGTGAGCAACCCAGTCGTTGGAACCTCAGAGCAGAAGGCCCATATCGCCATGGGGATGGGAACATTTCACGAGTGTCCTGGCATCACTGGACTCACATCAGAAAACCTGGGGAGCCCAGCAGTTAGAGCCTGACGCCAGAGGGACCTCATCACCGAGGACAGGAGTCTCCAAAAGGATCCAACTGCCACCAGAGGGCCGACGTCACCAAGGCAATGGGAGCAAGCCAGGCAGGAGTTACCTCAGAGCACAGGGCCCACCTCACAGAAAGGTAAGGAACCCAGCCAGGATCAGACTCTCACCAGAGGGGCCACATCACCAAGGGGCTGGGAAACAGGCACGAGTGTCCTCACACCATTGGGGCCACATCATCGAAAGGTGAGGGACCCAGCACACGTGGCCTCACACCAGAGGACACACATCACAACGGGGCTGGGATTGAGGCAGGCAGGAGGAGCCTCAAAACAGAGGGCCCATAGAATAAAAAAGGTGAGGAATCCCGCAGTTGGAACCTCCCAGCAGGCGCCCAGGAGCAGCAAGCCTATGGGATCTAGGCCGGAATGAACGCACATCAGAGGGCCCTCATCATGAAACTGTGAGCACCCCAGCCGTTGGGACCTCAGAGCAGAAGGCCCAAATTCCCATGGGGTTGGGAACCTGACAGGAGTGTACTCGCACCACAGGTCGCACATCTGCAAATTTTGGGAGCCCAGGAGTTAGGGTCTGACGCAAGAGGGCCCTCATTACTGAGGGACGGAGACTCGCAGCAGACACCAACTCCCAACTGAGGGCCCACGTCACCAAGGTGATGTGTGCCAGCCAGGCAGGAGTGACCTCACCGCAGAGGGCCTACCTCACAGAAGGGTGAGGAAACCAACCAGGATAAGACTCTCACCAGAGGGCCCACATCACCAAGGGGATCGGAACCAGGCAGGAGGGTCTTCACACCAGTGTGGCCACATTATAGAAAGGTGAGGAACCCAGAACATGTGGCCTAAAACAGGGGACCCACATCTCCAAGGGGCTAGGAGTGAGGCAAGCAGGAGTATCCTCACAAAACAGAGCCCACAGAATAAAAGTTGTGAGGAATCCAGCAGTTGGAACCGGCCAGTAGGCCGCCCAGAGCACAGAGTCTATGGGATCCAGGCCACAGCAAACTCACAGCAGAGGTCCCACATCATGAAACTGTGAGCAACCCAGCGGATGGGACCTCAGAGCAGAAGGCCCACATCCCTATGGGGATGGGAACCTGACAGGAGTGTCCTCGGCCCACTTCCACGAATCAGAAAATGTGGGAACCCAGCAGTTAGGACCTGAGGCCAGAGGACCCTCATCACCGAGGGGAGGAGGCTCCCAGCAGGCTCCAACTGCCACCATAAGGCCGATGTCACCAAGGCGGGGTGTGCCAACCAGGCAGGAGTGACCTCAGAGCAGAAAGCCCACCTCACAGAAGTGTGAGGAACCCAACAAGGATCAGACTGTCACCAGAGGGCCAACATCACCAAGGGAATGGGAACCAGGCAGGAGTGTCCTCACACCAGTGGGGCTACATCACCATAATTTGAGGGACCCAGCACACGTGGCCTCAAACCTGAGGACACACATCACCAAGGGGCTGGGAGTGAGGCAGGCCAGAGGATCCTCAAAACAGAGGGACCATAGAATAAAAAAGGTGAGGAATCCCACAGTCGGAACCTCTGGCAGGCAGCCAGGAGCAGCGAGGCTATGGGATCTATGCCGGGGTGAACTCACACCAGAGGGCCCTCATCATGAAACTGTGAGCAACACAGCCGTTGGGACCTCAGAGCAGAAGGCTCACATCCCCATGGGGATGGGAACCTGGCAGGAGTGTCCTTGCACCACTTAGCACGAATCAGAAAATGTGGGAACCCAGCAGTTAGGGCCTGAGGCCAGAGGGCCCTCATCACCGAGGGGAGGAGGCTCCCAGCAGGCTCCAACTGCCACCATATGGCCGACGTTGCCAAGGCGGGGTGTGCCAGCCAGGCAGGAGTGACCTCAGAGCAGAGGGCCCACCTCACAGAAGGGTGAGGAACCTAACCAGGATCAGACTCTCACCAGAGGGCCAACATCACCAAGGTGATGGGAACCAGGCAAGACTGTCCTAACAGCAGTGGGGCCAACATCACCAAGGGAATGGGAACCAGGCAAGAGTGTCCTCACACCAGTGTGGCCACATTATAGAAAGGTGAGGAACACAGCACATGTGGCCTCAAACAAGGGGACACACATCACGAAGGGGCTGGGAGTGAGGCATGCAGGAGGAGATGCACAACCGAGGGCCCATAGAATAAAAAAGGTGAGGAATCGAGAAGTTGGAAACTCCAAGCTGGAGGCCCAGAGCACTGACACTATGGGATACAGGCCAGAGTGAACACACAGCAAAGGGCCCACATCATGAAACTGTGAGCAACCCAGCAGTTGGGACCACAGAACAGAAGTCCCACATGCCCATGGGGATGGGAACCTGGCAGGAGTGACTCGCATCACTGGGCACACATCAGAAAATGTGTGGAGCCCAGCACTTAGGGCCTGACACCAGAAGGCCCTCATCACTGAGGGGAGGAGGCCCCAGCACGCTCCAACTGCCACCAGAGGGTCCACGTCGCCAAGGCGACGTGCGCCAGCCAGGCAGGATTGACCTAACAGCAGAGGGCCCACATCATGAAAGTGTGAGCAACCCAGCCGTTAGGACCTCAGAACAGAAGGCCCACACGCTCATGAGGATTTGAACCTGGCAGGAGTGCCCTCGTACCACTTAGCACGTATCAGAAAATGTGGGAACCCCGCCATTAGGGTCTGACGCCAGAGGGCCTCATCACCGCGGGAAGAAGGCTCCCAGCAGGCTCCAACTGCCACCAGGGTGCCGAAGTCAACAAGGCGGGTTGTGCCAGCCAGGCAGGAGTGACCTCAGAGAAGAGGGCTCACCTCACGGATGTGTGAGGAACCCAACCAGGATCAGAGTCTCACCAGAGGGCCCACATCACCAAGGGGATGGGAACCAGGCAGGAGTGTCCACACACCAGTGGGGCCACATCATCAAAAGATGAGGAACCCATCACATATGGCCTCAAACCTGAGGACATACATCACCATGTGGCTGGGAGTGAGGCAGGTATCTGGAGGGGCACATTTAACTCTAATTTCCCACCAGGAAGAGGAATTAACCAAAGGCTCAGAGTGCCGTGCCGGACCCTGATTATGGCCTGAAGCAAACCTGCAGTTTTCTGGCCAGCTTACAAGGAAGTGAGTTAAGAAAGGAGCTCAGGGGCACTGTAATTCACAAACCTGCAGAGATAAATGACAGCTATTGGCAAAAATATATCGAAGTAAGTCTGCAAAGAGGACTTGAAAACGAGGCAGAATTGCAGGAATCATATTTCAAGAGGTAGATTGGAATTGCATTTAAAGCATATGAAAAGCGGCAGATCTTTGACAGTGATGCACATGGACAAAAAGTGCGTATACATTTTTCCTGAATATATTCAGGAAAAAACGCATATGAACATTTTGGCCAACCAAGCACTCCAGCAATGGAAATCCACACTACAATGAAGTCACATTTCCCATTCGTCAAAAAGGCCATCTGAATAAAGTGTAAAAACCAGAAACACAGGACAGGCCATGGAGAACAGGGAGCCGTGTTATGCTGATGGGCGGGATGTAAATTGCCAACAGACACTCTGGAGATGTTCATGGTGTATCCTGAAACATCTAAAAAACAAAGCTACAGAGCCTAGGGCACTTCCACTTTTGGCCCTAGAGCTTAGGAAAATTAAAATCAACAAGACACAGCCAACACAAAATTTAGGGCTGCTGTGTTTACAAGAACCTCGAGTCCAGTACAAATTAAATATCCCAGAAAGAAAAAAATGGATAAAGAAGTTGTGCTACTTACGTACAACGGAATATCACTCAGCAGTGAAATCAATGTCATCAGGCCTGTAGCAGCAAATTGAGTGGATTTAATTATGATGATTCTAAGAGAAATATGTCACACAAAGAAAGATAATTATCATAAGATATCACTAATAGAGGGAGTGTAAACTTGGCTACACATAAACTGAATTACAAAACCGAACAGAGTCTCACATTTAGATAAAAACCTTATGCTTGCTTAAGGGGAAAGTTGAGTTGGGCTGCTGTATAAAAACAGATTGAAATTAGCACACATACCATTCCATAAGCCAAATACGTAATAAACAAGACCTACTCTTTGCTCAACGAAATAGACTCATCCATGGTGTATCACCTCACACCTATTAGAATGGGCATCATCAGAAAATCTACAAACAACAAATGCTGGAAACGGTGTGGAGATAAGGAATCCTCTTCCACTATTGTTGGGAACGTAAATTGATACAGTCACTGTGGAGAACATTATGGAGTTTCTTATAAAACTAAGAATAGAATTACCATATGATACAGCAATCCCTCTACTGGGCATATACCCAGACAAAACCATAAATCAAAAAGAGACATTCACCACAATGTTCATTGCATCACTATTTACACTATCCACGAAATGGAAGCAACCTAAATGCCCACAGACAGAGGAATGCATAAAGATGTGGTACATATATAAAATGGAATATTACTAAGCCATATAAAGGAATGAAATTGGGACATTTGTAGAGACGTTGATGGATCTAGAGACTGTCATACAGAGTGAAGTAAGTCAGAAAGAGAAAAACAAATCTTGTATATTAATGCATATATGTGGAACCTTGAAAAATTGTACAGATGAACCGTTTTGCAAGGCAGAAATAGAGCAATACATGTATACAACAAACGTATGGACAACAAGGTGGGAAAGCTGTTGGGGATGGTGGTGGGAGGAGTTGAGATATTGGGATTGGTATGTATACATTTATATGTATAAAGTAGATAACCAAAAACAACCTGCTGTATAAAAATATAAAATTAAATTCAAAATAAAAAAATAAAATTAAAAAAAGTAAAACAGAAAAAATATTCTTCCCTTCACATACATGTATTTATATGAATAAATTATTTCCATGCTTATATCTGTAACTACACAAAAGAGGAATAAAATCTACCTTGAACCAAAAACGAAAAAAAGATAAAAAAGAAGAGAACCCACCAGTTACACAGAGGAAAACCGTTTCAGGGCACTTGCTCCAATTGCAAACAATTCTGAAGTTGGTCAGTGGTGGGGAATCATCTCCCATTCAGCCAGCATGCTCCTCGCAACAAGCGTCCTCACTGCAAAGCTGGGGGACCGTGCCGAGGTATCTGTGAGTAAACGTGGGCCGAGCCCCAGGCCAGCTGCTGCTGAAATGTTCCCACCCTTCCAAGGCTAAACACCTGAATATGTACAAGGACTTGAAAACCTAGAGGAAGGGCCATGGAGCCACATGAGTGACAGCATGCCAGCCGACTTGGTGCCTGCAGGCCAGCCAGGATGGTCCTGGCCCTGGGTGCTCTTCTGGAAGCTCTCCATTTCCCTGCCTGAGATACCCCTGTTGTCCCGGCCCCCACTGCTTTCTTTCTTCCTCACCTGTGCCCAGGGAGAAATTCCAGCGGCAGGTGTGGGTGACACATCCTCTTCTTTAGCAGGTAGCATCTTGGCAACTGCTGCAGAAAGTCCAGCAGAGCCCCACTCACACTGGGACACCCACAAAGCCGTGGCCTCTCACTCCCTCCCACCAGCCCAGCCCCGAGACTGCTGACAGGGCAGAGAAAATGGCGTCAGGCACAGCTGCAGGGGCTCTTGCTGCCTGGAGCGGTGTTTATATTGATCTCAACCCAGGCACACCTGGGGAGGGCTGGCTGGCACGGTCAGGCTTCCCAAGCCAGCCAATAATCACCCCTCAGGGGCTCACAGTTGCTGAAAATGGAACTTGCTGAATTGGCCAGGTCCAAGGAACAGGTGTGGGCTCCTGAGAGTCAGGATAGACAAGGGGCTGCAGCTCTGGCTTGTTTTCTAATTATATTATCTGGCCCATGAGTGGGAGACAACTTCAAGAAAACCCTCTCCTAATGAGAGGAACCCAGGAGTCAGGGAGAGGAGGGGTGGGTGGTGGTTGGAGACAGAGGCCTGGTGCCCCGGGTGCAGTGGAAGTCTCTGGAAGACCAGGTGGAGGAGGCCGCACAGAGTGATGCCCAGGGTCACAGACCTGTCAGAGCTGCTGTTTGTTAGTTCAAGTCCTGCTCTGAGGTGCTCTGTGTCAGATCTGAGCGACAGGTGAGCTGGGAGTGCTCTGCAATGAGGGCTATGTGCACGGTTCCTGTGTGCCCAGCCCTGCCAAGGTACCTGCAAGGGTAGCTCTGTATCCTGGGAGGGGCCTGACCACGGGAGCCCCATGGACTGCAGAGGACCTGCCCAGGGAATCCCATATCCTGGGAGGGGCCTGAACACGAGAGCCCCGTGGGCTGGGGTGGGGGTAGGGTACCTGCCCAGGTGAGCTCCATATCCTGGGATTGGCCTGACCTCGAGAGCCCCATGGGCTGCTGGAGTCCTGGTAAAGGATGTCAGGACAGTCAGTGAAGCCACTGAGGATATACCTCCAGTAGTTCCTAAATCCTACACCCTGCTGGTCATTCTACCAACCACCAGGACTTGGTATTCTGTATTAGTCTTCACTGATGCCTTCTTTTGTATTCCATTAGTCCCAGAGTCACAAGAAATTTTGGCTTGTGAGTGACAGGACTCAACATACAACTAAAACAATACTTCCAGGCTGTCTTGCCCCAAGGGTTCAAAAATTCCCACACCATCTTTGGGGAAAGCTCAGCTAAAGACCTAAAAGTTCTACCTCTGGAAAAGGAAACACTCCTTCAATATTCAGACGACATTCTGATCGCCAGCCCTACTAAGGAGGCCTCAGAACTACCAAGCCAATAAAGGATAGAAGTTGTCCACGAAAAAGCTCAAGTATCACAGACTACGGTGACCTGCCTGGGCTTCATTCTCACAGAAGGTCGGAGAAGCCCATCCCAGGAAAGGGAAGAAACAATTTACAGCCTTACCCCTTTCTGAAACTAGAAGACAGCTTAGGGGTTCCTGGGGAAGCCAGGGTTTCCTGCCTCTGGATCCCTAACTACAGTCTACTAGCTGGGCCTCTATATGAAACACTGAAAGGAAAAGATGATGATCCTTTTGAATAGAATCCAGAAGTGGCCTTTCAAGAATGGAAAGAGCAGTCAATTCAGACCCTTGCCCTGGAACTCCCTAATTTAGCTAAACCCTTTGACCTTTACATTCCTGGTGAAAGGTGAATCGCCATTGGAGTATTAGTGCAAAAACTGGGACCACTTGAAATGGAACAATGCAAGAATGCCATCCAGGTAGGATAAACTATGGTCACCAAGGGGCTTGGCTCGCTGCCATATCTGGCCAAGATACTGGTGGTATCTGAAAACCTGGAAATCAGCAGCCCAAAAGGCCACCTCCCTTCTAAGGGAAACGGACCCCACGTGGTGATCCTAACCCCCAACCATGCCCTGAAGTTGCAGGGTTTGCTCCGTGGGCACACTGACCTCGATTGAGGAGGCCCTCCAACTCCAACCTCCAGAGAGATAACCGGGGGCAACGGGGCACCATGACGACCCGTGTGACCATCACTTGACCTGGCGTTTCTCTCATAAAACAACAAGAGTGTGTCCCAAAAGAGTAGACTACTGCTTGCAGTACTTACTGTACCCAGAGGGGAGCTAATAATCTTGGCGGGGGAACCGTATTTCATGCTGTCACCATAGAAAAGCCTACAGACACCCTGATGATGGTGGCCAATAAGACCGGCTGGACTCCTGTTTACTTCCAAAGGCTCTTGACTCAGTGACCATCATGATCCTTCATCACCACTGACCCTGGACTGTCTGGGAGCTGAGCGGGCAGGATCCTGACACCTGGTGCTGTTTTTACATTAATTCAGGGGCCTAATGGAAGAAAGCGCAGACTGTTGGTCAGAGCATCTAGGCTGGCAGAAACGGTCAGTCAGAGCATCTAGGCTGGCAGAAACGGTCAGCCTAAGGTGGCCGAACAAATGTGGGGCGGAGTGAAACTGGACCTCACAGCACCACTGCACATCTCCTTTCTGGACCCTTAAAGGTCATTAGAATCTATAACACTTCCAATACTGGTGCTCAGGTGGACGAGCAGGGAGGCAGGAGGCCTGGGGACAATCAACGTCACCTGGAGGCTGCTGGGGAGAAGTTCTGACCCTCGCCCACGGGTATGAAGCCTCCTAACTCAGCACTCAGCAGTTACAGAAGAAGGGTCTGCACCCGCAGCACTCCAAGAATGAGGAAAGGGACAAAAGGCAGAAGAGAAGTTTGTCCCAGGCAAAGCCCCTTAAAAATGCCTGGGAGATAAAAATAGAATCTGGGCAATAAAATAAAGTCTAACCATTTTTATCCTTTGTGCTTTGTCTAATTTCAGGTGCTCCTAGTGTCCCGCATACAGAGGTTCCACACCCGGCACTTCAGACCAGATTTCCTAGAGCAGAATGGCTCAATGACACTTCAGCTCCTGGGGCCCAGTTCAGACTCCGTGACATAGAGCCTGAGCTGCAGCCAACCAGGTCCTCGAGAGCTCAGCCCCCTCCCTCCCAGTGACTCTGACAGGATCTCTACACAGCAGCCCAGCCCACAGCCCACAGGGTAACACCTCTCCATTCTCTGATCAAAATATAAAGTTTCCTTTGCTTTTGAACCAAACTCAGTCTCGATCTATTGGCTCCAATGACACTGGGCAGGGGGACACTTGTTGGCGTCCACTCTGGAGGATCAGTAACAGAAATTGAGAACATTGTAACTTCAATGAACAGATGTGTGAGCCAAACTGTAATTAACATAGAACAGTGTATAAGGCTCGGGTAAAATAAGATGTTTCTAACACTTCCATTTGATATTTCCATCACTTTCTTATAAGCAAGTTCAGTGAAAAGGTTTGTCTTCTTTGTCAGGTCAATATTAGAGAAACAAAGTGATTTCTTTCCAAGGATGTACATCTAATAATCTTGGTTAAAGCTTCAATCTTGTTTTAAATGCTTTTGCATTGAAAATGATACCTCTCTTTCAGCTCCCCCATTTCTGAGAAGCATAAAATCTTATAATTTATTATTACCAAAGGGAAATGGTAGGAGGAGGGATAAATTAACAGTTTGGGATTAACACATACACACTGCTATGTATGAAATCATCAGCAAGGAACTACTGTATAGCACAGGGAACTACACTCAATATTTTGCAATAACCTATAAGGGGAAATGATCTGAAAAAGAATAGATATTTTTATTGACATCATCCATCAATGACAGTAAAAATGGAATCTAAGGGAAGACAGTGGTGAGTGCTTCTGACCCTGAAGACTTCAATCATCTAAAGTTTGGACTCTGCCTACTTCCCAAGGCCCTTAATGAACATATGTGTAGCCGTAGCTTAAAAAATTCCCCAGTTTGGGTTGCGGAGAGACACTGATATTTAAAATCCCCTGGTGTTCTCCTCACATGAATGGGACCCTTCCTACACCTAAAACATGCCTGTCACACCCAGAGGATGGTATACCGTCTGATCGGGAAAAGTTTGGAAAAGGCATCTCATCTCCTCATCTCTTGGTGCTAGGGTTCACCACTCCAGCGTCTTTACTAACAGTCTCCCCACTTGGAGATGTCAGCACTGTCAACATCCTGTTGCATACAGTTTGGAATTTGTCCAGAGGATGAAGCAGAAGGAGGAGGAACAATGAGAGACAAGTCCTAGGTGTTCGGACAAGCACATGTCACTCTAATTTCCAATCAGGAAGACGAAATGACCAAAGGCTAGGGTTGCCCATGGAAACAGAATAGGGCTTGAGGAATCCTGATGCTTTGTGGCCAGTTCCCATAAACACAAGTTGGAAAATGGAACTCAGGGGCACTAAAATTCACGAAACTGCAGAATTGAAAATATCTATCACTGAAAAATGTCTTAGGAAAGTCAGAGAAAAGGACTTGTAAGCAACGGAGAATGGCAGGAAAGGGATTGGAAGAGGTAGAAATGACTCGCCATTAAGCACAAGAAAGGGGGCTGAACATTGCCAACATTGCAGTTGGCCAAAAAGGGTGTATGCGTCTTTTTCTGTATATATTCAAGAAAAGGGCATACACTTTTTTAGACAACCAAACAGGTGGGCACTGGAAATCAATACTACAAAACATATCACTTTGCATCAGTCAGAAGAGCCGTCCTCATAAAGTGTAAACACCAGAAATGCAGGACAGGACAAGGAGAAAAGGGAGCCCTGTGAGACTTATACTGGAAAAGTATATTGCCAACGGTCACTCTGGATAAGTGTATTGTGTTTACTAAAGCATCTAAAAAATGAGCTACCGAGCACAGGGCACTTGCACTCATGGACGTATATCTTGGGAAAAACAAAAATCGAGAGGACACAGGCACCCCAATGTTTACCACCTCTCTGTTTAAAAGATCCTCGACTAGGATATAACTTAAATGTATCTGCAGAGAAAAAACGGATAGAGATGTGGTGCTTATGTAGAGTGGAATATTACTCAGCCTGGAAATCAATGAAATACGGCCAGTTATAAAAACTCCAGAGGAGTTACGTGTGATCATTTGAAGTCACATAATTCAAAAAGAAAAAGGCATAAGATATCACTAATACATGGAATGTTAACATGGCTACACATGAACTGAATTACAAAAGAGAAGAGGGTTTCAAATTAAGAAAACCAACTTATGCTTCCTTAAGGGGAAAGGTGAGTTGAGGTGCTGCATAAAACCAGAGATTGAAAGTAGCACAGATACCATTCCATAAGCCAAATATGTAATAGTCAAGACCTACTCCTTGCTCAACGAAATGGACTCAACACGCCATATTCAATGCCTAAGAATATACCGGATTAGTAAGAATCTTAAAACCCATGGACTTATATGTCTCTGTAAGAGAATCAAGCGCGTGTACAGCGGCATAAACGAAGCAGTGAAAATCCGATAAATCCCATTATTAAAATAAATTTCAAAAACAAAACACAATGACAGTGAAATAGGTAGCAATTCTTAAATAATTCACTCAGGGAATGTGATGCAACCTGGATTTACCACATCTACAGCCAGAGCTGGTTGAGACATAAGGCTGGACACTTCAGGCTGATAGCATTGGTGAGTTTCGGTGAACAAATGCAGATCCTTTGAAGTCATACTGCATGGTACCCATTCCAAGGGTCCCAACTCTCCAGGTTCATGGGATTCTTTCTTCAGCTAAAACATGCGTGGGAAACGCTGAGTATGGTCCACCGTGTGATTAGGAAATGATTTAAAATGCATCTCAGTTTACGTATCCTGGTCCTCGGGTTCACCATTCCAGACGGTTTACTAACAATCTCCCCACTTGGAGAGTCAGTGCCTTTAACCTCCTGTTTGGCACAGCTTGCAATTTCTGCGCAAGATGAACAGGAATAGGGAGAACCAATGAGAGACTAGCTGTAGGTGTCTGCACGGGCAAATATAACGCTCATTTCCCACCAGGAAGAGGAATTAACCAAAGGCTCAGCGTGCCCTGCCAGAAACAGATTAGGGCCTGAAGCAATCCTGCGGTTTTGTGCCCAGCTCACAAGAAAGCGAGTTGAAGAAAGGAGCTCAGGGGCACTGTAATTCACAAACCTGCAGAGTTATAAATGACAGCTATCCTCCAAAAATATATTGAAGTAAGCCTGCGAAGGGGACTTGAAAGCGGGGCAGAATTTCAGGAAAACGATTGCAGGGGGTAGACTGGAATTGCCCTAAAAGCATAGGAAAAGAGGCACAAAGTCGACAATGATGCACTTGGCCAAAAAGGGCGTATGCATTTTTTCCTGAATATATTCAGGAAAAAACGCATATGCCCTTTTTCGCAAACCAAGCAAGCCTGTAAAGGAAATCTGCACTACAATGAAGTCTAACTGCCCCCTGGGCAAAAGGGCCATCTGAAAAAAGTGTAAAATCCAGAAAGGTAGGACAGGATATGGAGAACAGTGAGCCTTGTTATGCCGATTGGCAGCATGTAAATTGTGAACAGCCACCCTGGAGAAGTGTATGGTGTTTCCTGAAACACGTAAGAAACAAAGCAACACAGCCTATGGCACTTGCACTTATGGTCCTATAGCTTAGGGAAATTAAAATCAAAAACAGACAGCCACCTCAATGTTTGGGACGGCTGTGTTCACAGGAAGCTCGTCTACAGTACCAGGTAAATATCCCAGAGAGCAAAAAATGGATAAAGAAGTTGTGGCATGTACGTACAATGGAATATCACTCAGCAATGAAATCTGTGTCATCAGGCCCGTAGCGGTTAGTGAGTGGATGCATGTTCGGTGATTCTACGTGAACTATGTCACACAGAAATAGAAACATCATAAGATATCACTGATACACGGAATGTAAACTTGACTACACATGAACTGAATTCCAAAACAGAACAGGGTCTCAAATTTAGAAAACCAACTAGTGCTTGCTTATGGGGAAAGGTGCGTTGGGGTGCTGCATAAAACCAGAGACTGAAATTAGCACAGATAATTTTCCATAAGCCAAATATGTAATAGAAAAGACCTACTCCTTGCTCAACGAAATGGACCCAACACCACATATTCAACGCCTAGGAATACACCTGACTAGGAAGAATCTTAAAACCCATGGATATATATGTCTCCGTAAGAGAATCAAGCGTGTATACAGCGGCCGAAACGCAGCAGTGAAAATCCGATAAATCCCATTATCAAAATAAATTTCGAAAACAAAACACAAAAACAGTGAAATAGAGAGGAATTCTGAAATAATTCACTCAGGGCATGTGATGCAACCGGGATTGACCACATCTACACCCAGAGCTGGTTGAGACATAAGGCTGGACACTTCAGGCTGATAGCATTGGTGAGTTTCGGTGAGCAAATGCAGACCCTTTGAAGTCATACTGCATGGTACCCATTCCATGGGTCCCAACTCTCCAGGTTCAAGGGATTCTTCCTCCAGCTAAAACATGCATGGGAAACCCAAAGTATCGTCCACCGTGTGATTGGGAAACGATTTAAAATGCATCTCAGTTTTCGTATCCTGGTCCTCGGGTTCACCATTCCAGATGCTTTACTAACACTCTCCCCGCTTGGAGAGTCAGTGCCTTTAACCTCCTCTTTGGCACAGCTTGCAATTTCTGTGCAAGATGAACAGGAATAGGGAGAACCAATGAGAGACTAGCTGTAGGTGTCTGCACGGGCAAATGTAATGCTCATTGCCCACCAGGAAGAGGAATTAAACAAAGGCTCAGTGTGCCCTGCTGGAAACAGATTAGTGCCTGAAGCAATCCTGCGGTTTTCTGCCCAGCTCACCAGAAAGCGAGTTGAAGAAAGCAGCTCAGGGGCACTGTAATTCACAAACCTGCAGAGTTATAAATGACAGCTATCCTCCAAAAATATATTGAAGTAAGCCTGCGAAGGGCACTTGAAAGCGGGGAAGAATTTCAGGAAAACGATTGCAGAGGGTAGACTGGAATTGCCCTGAAAGCATAGGAAAAGAGGCACAACGTCAACAATGATGCACTTGGCCAAAAAGGGCGTATGCGTTTTTTCCTGAATATATTCAGAAAAAAACGCATACGCCCTTTTTGGCCAACCAAGCAAGCCTGTAAAGGAAATCTGCACTACAATGAAGTCTCACTGCCCCCAGGGCAAAAGGGCCATCTGAAAAAAGTGTAAAATCCAGAAAGGTAGGACAGGATATGGAGAACAGGGAGCCTTGTTATGCTGATTGGCAGGATGTAAATTGCCAACAGCCACCTTGGAGAAGTGTATGGTGTTTCCTGAAACACGTAAGAAATAAAGCAACACAGCCTATGGCAATTGCACTTATGGTCCTATTCCTTAGGGAAATTAAATCAACAACAGAGAGCCACCCCAAAGTTTGGGACGGCTGTGTTCCCAAGAAGCTCGTCTACAGTACCAGGTAAATATCCCAGAAATCAAAAAATGGATAAAGAAGTTGTGGCATGTACGTACAATGGAATATCACTCATCAATGAAATCTGTGTCATCAGGCCCGTAGCGGTTAGTGAGTGGATGCATGTTCGGTGATTCTACGTGAACTATGTCACACAGAAATAGAAACATCATAAGATATCACTGATACACGGAATGTAAACTTGACTACACATGAACTGAATTCCAAAACAGAACAGGGTCTCAAATTTAGAAAACCAACTAGTGCTTGCTTATGGGGAAAGGTGCGTTGGGGTGCTGCATAAAACCAGAGACTGAAATTAGCACAGATAATTTTCCATAAGCCAAATATGTAATAGAAAAGACCTACTCCTTGCTCAACGAAATGGACCCAACAACACATATTCAACGCCTAGGAATACACCTGACTAGGAAGAATCTTAAAACCCATGGATATATATGTCTCCGTAAGAGAATCAAGCGTGTATACAGCGGCCGAAACGCAGCAGTGAAAATCCGATAAATCCCATTATCAAAATAAATTTCGAAAACAAAACACAAAAACAGTGAAATAGAGAGGAATTCTTAAATTATTCACTCAGGGCATGTGATGCAACCGGGATTGACCACATCTACACCCAGAGCTGGTTGAGACATAAGGCTGGACACTTCAGGCTGATAGCATTGGTGAGTTTCGGTGAGCAAATGCAGACCCTTTGAAGTCATACTGCATGGTACCCATTCCATGGGTCCCAACTCTCCAGGTTCAAGGGATTCTTCCTCCAGCTAAAACATGCATGGGAAACCCAAAGTATCGTCCACCGTGTGATTGGGAAACGATTTAAAATGCATCTCAGTTTTCGTATCCTGGTCCTCGGGTTCACCATTCCAGATGCTTTACTAACACTCTCCCCGCTTGGAGAGTCAGTGCCTTTAACCTCCTCTTTGGCACAGCTTGCAATTTCTGTGCAAGATGAACAGGAATAGGGAGAACCAATGAGAGACTAGCTGTAGGTGTCTGCACGGGCAAATGTAATGCTCATTGCCCACCAGGAAGAGGAATTAAACAAAGGCTCAGTGTGCCCTGCTGGAAACAGATTAGTGCCTGAAGCAATCATGCGGTTTTCTGCCCAGCTCACCAGAAAGCGAGTTGAAGAAAGCAGCTCAGGGGCACTGTAATTCACAAACCTGCAGAGTTATAAATGACAGCTATCCTCCAAAAATATATTGAAGTAAGCCTGCGAAGGGCACTTGAAAGCGGGGAAGAATTTCAGGAAAACGATTGCAGAGGGTAGACTGGAATTGCCCTGAAAGCATAGGAAAAGAGGCACAACGTCAACAATGATGCACTTGGCCAAAAAGGGCGTATGCGTTTTTTCCTGAATATATTCAGAAAAAAACGCATACGCCCTTTTTGGCCAACCAAGCAAGCCTGTAAAGGAAATCTGCACTACAATGAAGTCTCACTGCCCCCAGGGCAAAAGGGCCATCTGAAAAAAGTGTAAAATCCAGAAAGGTAGGACAGGATATGGAGAACAGGGAGCCTTGTTATGCTGATTGGCAGGATGTAAATTGCCAACAGCCACCTTGGAGAAGTGTATGGTGTTTCCTGAAACACGTAAGAAATAAAGCAACACAGCCTATGGCAATTGCACTTATGGTCCTATTCCTTAGGGAAATTAAATCAACAACAGAGAGCCACCCCAAAGTTTGGGACGGCTGTGTTCCCAAGAAGCTCGTCTACAGTACCAGGTAAATATCCCAGAAATCAAAAAATGGATAAAGAAGTTGTGGCACGTACGTGCAATGCAATATCACTCAGCAATGAAATCTGTGTCATCAGGCCCGTAGCGGCATAGTGAGTGGATGCAGGTACGGTGATTCTACGTGAACTACGTCACACAGAAAAAGAAACATCATAAGTTATCACTGATACACGGAATGTAAATTTAACTTCACATGAACTGAATTACAAAACAGAACAGGGTCTCAAATATAGAAAACCAACTAGTGCTTGCTTATGGGGAAAGGTGCGTTGGGGTGCTGCATAAAACCAGAGACTGAAATTAGCACAGATAACTTTCCATAAGCCAAATATGTAATAGACAAGACCTAATAATTGATCAACGAAATGGACCCAACACCACATATTCAACGCCTAAGAATATACCTGACTACGAAAAATCTTAAAACCCATGGATATATATGTCTCCGTAAGAGAATCAAGCGTGTGTACAGCGGCCGAAACGCAGCAGTGAAAATCCGATAAATCCCATTATCAAAATAAATTTCAAAAACAAAACACAAAGAGAGTGAAATAGAGAGCAATTCTTAAATAATTCACTCAGGGCATGTGATGCAACCGGGATTGACCACATCTACAACCAGAGCTGGTTGAGACATAAGGCTGGACACGTCAGGCTGATAGCATTGGTGAGTTTCGTAGAGCAAATGCAGACCCTTTGAAGTCATACTGCATGGTACCCATTCCATAGGTCCCAACTCTCCAGGTTCAAGGGATTCTTACTCCAGCTAAAACATGCATGGGAAACCCAGAGTATCGTCCACCGTGTGATTGGGAAACAATTTAAAATGCATCTCAGTTTTCGTATCCTGGTCCTCGGGTTCACCATTCCAGATGCTTTACTAACACTCTCCCCGCTTGGAGAGTCAGTGCCTTTAACCTCCTGTTTGGCACAGTTTGCAATTTCTGTGCAAGATGAACAGGAATAGGGAGAACCAATGAGAGACTAGATGTAGGTGTCTGCACGGGCAAATGTAACACTCATTGCCCACCAGGAAGAGGAATTAATCAAAGGCTCAGTGTGCCCTGCTGGAAACAGATTAGGGCCTGAAGCAATCCTGCGGGTTTGTGCCCAGCTCACAAGAAAGCGAGTTGAAGAAAGGAGCTCAGGGGCACTGTAATTCACAAACCTGCAGAGTTATAATTGACAGCTATCCTCCAAAAATATATTGAAGTAAGCCTGCGAAGGGGACTTGAAAGCGGGGCAGAATTTCAGGAAAACGATTGCAGGGAATTGACTGGAATTGTCCTGAAAGCATAGGAAAAGAGGCAGAACGTCGACAATGATGCACTTGGCCAAAAAGGGCGTATGCGTTTTTTCCTGAATATATTCAGGAAAAAACGCATACGCCCTTTTTGGCCAACCAAGCAAGCCTGTAAAGAAATCTGCACTACAATGAAGTCTCACTGCCCCCCGGGCAAAAGGGCCATCTGAAAAAAGTGTAAAATCCAGAAAGGTAGGACAGGATATGGAGAACAGGGAGCCTTGTTATGCTGATTGGAAGGATGTAAATTGCCAGCAGCCACCCTGGAGAAGTGTATGGTGCTTCCTGAAACACGTAAGAAACAAAGCAACACAGTCTATGGCACTTCCACTTATGGTCCTATAGCTTACGGAAATTAAAATCAAAAACAGACAGCCACCCCAATATTTGAGACGGCTCTGTTCAGAAGAAGCTCATCTACAGTATCAGGTAAATATCCCAGAAAGCAAAAAATGGATAAAGAAGTTGTGGCAGGTACGTGCAATGCAGTATCACTCAGCAATGAAATCTGTGTCATCAGGCCCGTAGCGGCATAGTGAGTGGATGCAGGTACGGTGATTCTACGTGAACTACGTCACACAGAAAAAGAAACATCATAAGATATCACTAATACACGGAATGTAAACGTGACTACACATGAACTGAATTACAAAACAGAACAGGGTCTCAAATTGAAAAAACCAACAAGTGCTTGCTTATGGGGAAAGGTGCCTTGGGGTGCTGCAAAAAACCAGAGACTGAAATTAGCACAGATAACATTCCATAAGCCAAATATGTAATAGACAAGACCTACTCCTTGCTCAACAAAATGCACTCAACACCACATATTCAAGGCCTAGGAATATACCTGACTAGGAAGAATCTTAAAACCCATGGATATATATGTCTCCATAAGAGAATCAAGCGTGTGTGCAGCGGCCGAAACGCAGCAGTGAAAATCCGATAAATCCCATTATCAAAATAAATTTCGAAAACAAAACACAAAGACAGTGAAATAGAGAGCAATTCTTAAATAATTCACTCAGGGCATGTGATGCAACCGGGATTGACCATATCTACACCCAGAGCTGGTTGAGACATAAGGCTGGACACTTCAGGCTGATAGCATTGGTTAGTTTCGGTGAGCAAATGCAGACCCTTTGAAGTCATACTGCATGGTACCTATTCCATGGGTCCCAACTCTTCAGGTTCAAGGGATTCTTCCTCCAGCTAAAACATGCATGGGAAACCCACAGTATGGTCCACCGTGTGATTGGGAAACGATTTAAAATGCATCTCAATTTTCGTATCCTGGTCCTCGGGTTTACCATTCCAGATGCTTTACTAACACTCTCCCTGCTTGGAGAGTCAGTGGCTCTAACCTCCTGTTTGGCACACCTTGCAATTTCTGTGCAAGATGAACAGGAATAGGGAGAACCAATGAGAGACTAGCTGTAGGTGTCTGCACGGGCAAATGTAACGCTCACTGCCCACCAGGAAGAGGAATTAAACAAAGGCTCAGTGTGCCCTGCTGGAAACAGATTAGGGCCTGAAGCAATCCTGCGGTTTTGGGGGCAGCTCACAAGAAAGCGAGTTGAAGAAAGGAGATCAGGGGCACTGTAATTCACAAACCTGCAGAGTTATAAATGACAGCTATCCTCCAAAAATATATTGAAGTAAGCCTGCGAAGGGAACTTGAAAGTGGGGCAGAATTTCAGGAAAACGATTGCAGGGGGTAGACTGGAATTGCCCTGAAAGCATAGGAAAAGAGGCAGAACGTCGACAATGATGCACTTGGCCAAAAAGGGCGTATGCGTTTTTTCCTGAATATATTCAGAAAAAAACGCATACGCTCTTTTTGGCCAACCAAGCAAGCCTGTAAAGGAAATCTGCACTACAATGAAGTCTCACTGCCCCTCAGGCAAAACGGCTGTCTGAAAAAAGTGTAAAATCCAGAAAGGTAGGACAGGATATGGAGAACAGGGAGCCTTGTTATGCTGATTGACAGGATATAAATTGTGAACAGCCACCCTGGAGAAGTGTATGGTGTTTCCTGAAACACGTAAGAAATAAAGCAACACAGCCTATGGCATTTGCACATATGGTCCTATTGCTTAGGGAAATTAAAATCAAAAACAGAGAGCCACACCAAAGTTTGGGACGGCTGTGTTCACAAGAAGCTCGTCTACAGTACCAGGTAAATATCCCAGAAAGCAAAAAATGGATAAAGAAGTTGTGGCACGTACGTGCAATGCAATATCACTCAGCAATGAAATCTGTGTCATCAGGCCCGTAGCGGCATAGTGAGTGGATGCAGGTACGGTGATTCTACGTGAACTACGTCACACAGAAAAAGAAACATCATAAGATATCACTAATACACGGAATGTAAACTTGACTACACATGAACTGAATTACAAAACAGAACAGGGTCTCAAATTTAGAAATCCAACTAGTGCTTGCTTATGGGGAAAGGTGAGTTGGGGTGCTGCATAAAACCAGAGACTGAAATTAGCACAGATAACATTCCATAAGCCAAATATGTAATAGACAAGACCTACTCCTTGCTCAACGAAATGGACTCAACACCACATATTCAACGCCTAGGAATATACCTGACTAGGAAGAATCTTAGAACCCATGGATATATATGTCTCCGTAAGAGAATCAAGCGTGTGTACAGCGGCTGAAACGCAGCAGTGAAAATCCGATAAATCCCATTATCAAAATAAATTTCGAAAACAAAACACAAAGACAGTGAAATAGAGAGCAATTCTTAAATAGTTCACTCAGGGCATGTGATGCAACCGGGATTGACCACATCTACACCCAGAGCTGGTTGAGACATAAGGCTGGACATTTCAGGCTGATAGCATTGGTGAGTTTCGGTGAGCAAATGCAGACCCTTTGAAGTCATACTGCATGGTACCTATTCCATGGGTCCCAACTCTTCAGGTTCAAGGGATTCTTCCTCCAGCTAAAACATGCATGGGAAACCCAGAGTATGGTCCACCGTGTGACTGGGAAACGATTTAAAATGCATCTCAGTTTTCGTATCCTGGTCCTCGGGTTCACCATTCCAGATGCTTTACTAACACTCTCCCTGCTTGGAGAGTCAGTGCCTTTAACCTCCTGTTTGGCACAGCTTGCAATTTCTGTGCAAGATGAACAGGAATACGGAGAACCAATGAGAGACTAGCTGTAGGTGTCTGCACGGGCAAATGTAACGCTCATTTCCCACCAGGAAGAGGAATTAACCAAAGGCTCAGCATGCCCTGCCGGAAACAGATTAGGGCCTGAAGCAATCCTGCGGTTTTGTGCCCAGCTCACAAGAAAGCGAGTTGAAGAAAGGAGCTCAGGGGCACTGTAATTCACAAACCTGCAGAGTTATAAATGACAGCTATCCTCCAAAAATATATTGAAGTAAGCCTGCGAAGGGGACTTGAAAGCGGGGCAGAATTTCAGGAAACCGATTGAAGGGTTCAACTGGAATTGCACTTAAAGTATAGGAAAAGAGGCAGAACGTCGATAATGATGCAATTGTCCAAAAAGTGCGGATGCTTTTTTCCCTAAATATATTCAGGAAAAAACGCATACGCACTTTTTGGCCAACCAAGCAAGCTTGTAAATAAACCTGCACTACAATGAAGTCTCAGTGCCCCCCAGGGCAAAAGGGCCATTTAAAAAAATTGTAAAATCCATAAACGGAGGACACGTAATGGAAAACACGGATCCTTATTATGCTGATGCATATGATGTAAATTGCTGACAGCCATTCTTGAGAAGTGTTATGTGTTTCCTGAAACACGTAAGAAACAAAGCAACACAGCCTATGGCACTTCCACTTATGGTCCTACAGCTTAGAGAAATTAAAATCAAAAACACCCAGCCACGTCAAAGTTTGGGACCTCTCTGTTCACAAGAACCTCGTTGACAGTACCAGGTAAATATCTCAGACAGCAAACAACGGATAAAGAAGTTGTGGCACGTACGTACAATGGAATATCTCTCAGCAATGAAATCTGTTTCATCAGGCCCGTAGCGGCATAGTGAGTGGATTCAGGTATGGTGATTCTACGTGAAATAAGTCACACATAAAAAGAAACATCATAAAATATCACTAATACACAGTATGTAAACTTCACTACACATGAACTGAATTACAAAACAGAACAGTCTCAAATTTATAAAACCAACTTGTGCTTTCTTATGGAGAAATGTGCGTTTGAGTGCTGCATAAAACCGGAGACCGAAATTACCACAGATACCGTTCCATAAGCCAAATATGTAATAGACAAGACCTACTCCTTGCTCAACGAAATGGACTCAACACCACATATTCAACGCCTAGGAATATACCTGACTAGGAAGAATCTTAAAACCCGTGGATATTTATGTCTCCGTAAGAGAATCAAGAGTGTGTACAGCGGCATTAACGCAGCAGTGAAAATCCGATAATTCCCAGTGTCAAAAAAAAATTTCAAAAACAAAACACAATGACAGTGAAATAGAGAGCAATTCTTAAGTAACTCACACAGGGCATGTGATGCAACCTGGTTTACCACATCTACACCCAGAGCTGGGTGAGAGATAAGGCTGGACCCTTTGGGCTGATAGCATTGGTGAGGTTCAGTGAGCAAATGCAGATCCTTTGATGTCATACTGCCTGGTACCCATTCCATGGTTCCCAACTCTCCAGGTTCAAGGGATTCTTCCTTCTGCTAAAATTTGCATGGGAAACCCAGAGTATGCTCCACCGTGTGACTGGGAAACCTTTTTACATGCATGTCTGTTTTCGTCCCCTGGTACTCAGGTTCACCATTCCAGACCCTTTTCTTACACTCTCCCCATTTGGAGAGTCAGTGCCTTTAACCTCCTGTTTGGCACTGTTTGCAATTTCTGCACAAGATGAACAGGAATACGGAGAACCAATGGGAGACTATCTGTAGGTGTGTGCACGGGAAAATATTTTTTTAATATCTTTATTGGGGTATAATTGCTTTACAATGGTGTGTTAGTTTTTGCTTTATAACAAAGTGAATCAGCTATACATATACATATGCTCCCTGTGTCTTCCCTCTTGTGTCTCCCTCCCTCCCTCTCTCCCGCTTACACCCCTCCAGGCTGTCCCAACGCCCCGAGCTAATATCCCTGTGCCTTGCGGCTGCTTCCCCCTTGCTATCTACCTTACTACATTTGTTAGTGTGTATATGTCCATGACTCTCTCTCGCCCTGTCAAAACTCACCATTCCCCCTCCCCATATCCTCAATTCCGTTCTCCAGTAGGTCTGCGCCTCTATTCCTGTCTTATCCCTAGGTTCTTCATGACATTTTTTTCCTTTAAATTCCATATATATGTGTTAGCATACACTATTTGTCTTTTTCTTTCTGACTTACTTCACTCTGTATGACAGACTCTAGGTCTATCCATCTCATTACAAATAACTCAGTTTCATTTCTTTTTAAGGCTGAGTAATATTCCATTGTGTATATGTGCCACATCTTCTTTATCCATTCGTCCGATGATGGGCGCTTAGGTTCTTTCCATCTCCGGGCTATTGTAAATAGAGCTGCAATGAACATTTTGGTACATGACTCTTTTTGAATTTTGGTTTTCTCAGTGTATATGCCCAGTATGCACGGGCAATTTTAACACTCATTTCCCAACAGGAAAAGGAATTAACCAAAGGCTCAGCATGCCGTGCTGGAACAAGATTAGGGCCTGAAGCAATCCTGCGGTTTTGTGGCCAGCTCACAAGAAAGCGAGTTGAGGAAAGGAGCTCAGGGGCACTGTCATTCACATACCTGCAGACTTATAAATGACAGAAATCGTACAAAAATATATTGAATTAAGGCTGCGAAGAGGACTTGAAAGTGGGGCAGAATTGCTGGAATCCGATTTCAGGAGGTAGACGTGAATTGCTCTGAAAGCATAAGAGAAGTGGCAGAACCTCGTCAATGAAGCACTTGGCCAAAAAGGGCATATGCATTTTTTCCAGGGCCATAATTCATGGGAGTAGGAGGCTCCCAGCATGCTCCAGTGGCCAACAGAGGGCCCACGTCGCCAAGGGGATGTGAGCTAGCCAGGCAGGAGTGACCTGACATCAGAGGGCCCACCTCACAGAATGGTAGGGAACCCAGCCAGGATCAGACTCTCCCCAGAGGGCCCACATCACCAAGGTGATGGGAACCAGGCAGGAGTGTCCTCACACCCGTGGGGCCACATCATCAAAAGTTGAGGTACCCAGCACATGTGGCCTCAAACCAGAGGACCCACATCACCATGGGTTTCGGAGTGAGGCAGGCAGGATTAACCTCACAACACATGTCCCATTGTATACAAAAGGTGTGGAAACCAGCAGTTGGATCTTCCTAGCAGGCGGCCCAGAGCACTGAGGCTATGAGATCCAGGCCGGCATGAACTCACAACAGAGGGCCCTCATTGTGATTCTGTAAGCAACCCAGCCGTTGTGACCTCAGAGCAGAAGGCCCACATCCCCATGGGGAAGGGAAACAAGCAGGAGTGTCATCGCAAGAGTGGGCACACATGAAAAAATGTGGGGAGCCCAGCAATTAGTGCCTGATGCCAGAGGGCCCTCATCACCGAGGGGCGGTGGCTCCCAGCCAGCTCCGACTGCTACCAGAGGGGCGACGTCGCCAATGCGGAGTGCGACAACCAGGCAGGAGTGACCTCAGAGCAGAGGGTCAACCTCACAGAAGTGTGAAGAACCAAAGAGGATCAGATTCTCACCAGAGGGCCCACATCACCAAGGGAATGGGAACCAGGCAGGAGTGTCCTCACACTAGTGGGACCACATCACCGAAAAGTGAGGGACCCAGCACACGTGGCCTCAAACCAGAGGACACACATCACAAGGGAGCTGGGATTGAGGCAGGCAGGAGGAGCCTCAAAACAGAGGGACCATAGAATTAAAGAGGTGAAGAATCCCGCAGTTGGAACCTCCCAGCAGGCGGCCAGGAGCAGCGAGACTATGGGATCCAGGCCGGAGTGATCTCACACCAGAGGGCCGTCATCATGAAACTGTGAGCAACCTAGGCGTTGGGATCTCAGAGCAGAAGGCCCACATTCCCATGGGGTTGGGAACCTGTCAGAAGTGTACTCGCACCACAGGGCACACATCAGAGAATTTAGGGAACCAAGGAGTTAGGGCCTGACGCCAGAGGGCCCTCATTACCAAGGGGAGGAGACTCCAATCAGGCACCAACACCCAACTGAGGTCCCACGTCGCCAAGGTGACGTGTGACAGCCAGGTAGGAGTGACCTCACCGCAGAGGGCCTACCTCACAGAAGGGTGAGGAACACAGCCAGGATAAGACTCTCACCAGAGCGCCCACATCACCAAGGTGATCAGAACCAGGCAGGAGAGTCTTCACACCAGTGTGGCCACATCATAGAAAGGTGAGGAACCCAGCACATGTGGCCTAAACCAGAAGACCCACATCTCCAAGGGGCTCAGAATGAGGCAGGCAGGAGTAGCCTCACAACACAGGGCCCATAGAATAAAAAAGCTGAGGAATCCAGCAATGGGAACCTCCCAGCAGGCGGCCAAGAGCACCAAGTCTATGTGATTCATGCCGCAGTAAACTCACAGCAGAGTGTCCACATCATGAAACTGCGAGCAATCCAGCCATTTGGACCTCAGAGCAGAAGGTCCACATCCCCAAGGTGTTGGGAGCATGGCAGGAGTGTCCTCGCCCCACTTAGCACATATCAGAAAATGTGGGTACCCAGCAGTTAGGGCCTGACGCCAGAGGGCCCTCATCACTGAGGGGAGGAGGCTCCCAGCATGTTCCAACTACCACAAGAGGGCCCACGTCGCCAAGGCGGGGTGTGCCAGCCAGGCAGGAGTGACCTCACAGCAGACGGCCCACCTCAAAGAAGTGTGAGGAACCCAACCAGGATCAGACTCTCACCAGAGGGCCCATATCACCAAGGGGACGGGAACCAGGCACGAGTGTCTTCACACCAGTGGGGCCACATCACTAAAAGATGAGGAAACTGGCACATGTGGCCACAAACCAGAGGACCTACATCACCAAGGGGCTGGGAGTGACACAGGCAGGAGGAGCCTCCCAACACAGGGCCCAAAGAATAAAAAAGGTGAGGAACCCAGCAGTTGGAACTTCCCAGCAGGCGGCCCAGAGTACAGAGGCTATGGGATCTAGGAATGAGTGAACTAACACCAGAGAGCTAACATCAGGATACTGTGAGCAACCCAGTCGTTGGAACCTCAGAGCAGAAGGCCCATATCGCCATGGGGATGGGAACATTTCACGAGTGTCCTGGCATCACTGGACTCACATCAGAAAACCTGGGGAGCCCAGCAGTTAGAGCCTGACGCCAGAGGGACCTCATCACCGAGGACAGGAGTCTCCAAAAGGATCCAACTGCCACCAGAGGGCCGACGTCACCAAGGCAATGGGAGCAAGCCAGGCAGGAGTTACCTCAGAGCACAGGGCCCACCTCACAGAACGGTAAGGAACCCAGCCAGGATCAGACTCTCACCAGAGGGGCCACATCACCAAGGGGCTGGGAAACAGGCACGAGTGTCCTCACACCATTGGGGCCACATCATCGAAAGGTGAGGGACCCAGCACACGTGGCCTCACACCAGAGGACACACATCACAACGGGGCTGGGATTGAGGCAGGCAGGAGGAGCCTCAAAACAGAGGGCCCATAGAATAAAAAAGGTGAGGAATCCCGCAGTTGGAACCTCCCAGCAGGCGCGCAGGAGCAGCAAGCCTATGGGATCTAGGCCGGAATGAACGCACATCAGAGGGCCCTCATCATGAAACTGTGAGCACCCCAGCCGTTGGGACCTCAGAGCAGAAGGCCCAAATTCCCATGGGGTTGGGAACCTGACAGGAGTGTACTCGCACCACAGGTCGCACATCTGCAAATTTTGGGAGCCCAGGAGTTAGGGTCTGACGCAAGAGGGCCCTCATTACCGAGGGACGGAGACTCGCAGCAGACACCAACTCCCAACTGAGGGCCCACGTCACCAAGGTGATGTGTGCCAGCCAGGCAGGAGTGACCTCACCGCAGAGGGCCTACCTCACAGAAGGGTGAGGAAACCAGCCAGGATAAGACTCTCACCAGAGAGCCCACATCACCAAGGGGATCGGAACCAGGCAGGAGTGTCCTCACACCAGTGTGGCCACATTATAGAAAGGTGAGGAACCCAGAACATGTGGCCTAAAACAGGGGACCCACATCTCCAAGGGGCTAGGAGTGAGGCAAGCAGGAGTATCCTCACAAAACAGAGCCCACAGAATAAAAGTTGTGAGGAATCCAGCAGTTGGAACCGGCCAGTAGGCCGCCCAGAGCACAGAGTCTATGGGATCCAGGCCACAGCAAACACACAGCAGAGGTCCCACATCATGAAACTGTGAGCAACCCAGCGGATGGGACCTCAGAGCAGAAGGCCCACATCCCTATGGGGATGGGAACCTGACAGGAGTGTCCTCGGCCCACTTCCACGAATCAGAAAATGTGGGAACCCAGCAGTTAGGACCTGAGGCCAGAGGACCCTCATCACCGAGGGGAGGAGGCTCCCAGCAGGCTCCAACTGCCACCATAAGGCCGATGTCACCAAGGCGGGGTGTGCCAACCAGGCAGGAGTGACCTCAGAGCAGAAAGCCCACCTCACAGAAGTGTGAGGAACCCAACAAGGATCAGACTGTCACCAGAGGGCCAACATCACCAAGGGAATGGGAACCAGGCAGGAGTGTCCTCACACCAGTGGGGCTACATCACCATAATTTGAGGGACCCAGCACACGTGGCCTCAAACCTGAGGACACACATCACCAAGGGGCTGGGAGTGAGGCAGGCCAGAGGATCCTCAAAACAGAGGGACCATAAAATAAAAAAGGTGAGGAATCCCACAGTTGGAACCTCCGGCAGGCAGCCAGGAGCAGCGAGGCTATGGGATCTAGGCAGGAGTGAACTCACACCAGAGGGCCCTCATCATGAAACTGTGAGCAACACAGCCGTTGGGACCTCAGAGCAGAAGGCTCACATCCCCATGGGGATGGGAACCTGGCAGGAGTGTCCTTGCACCACTTAGCACGAATCAGAAAATGTGGGAACCCAGCAGTTAGGGCCTGAGGCCAGAGGGCCCTCATCACCGAGGGGAGGAGGCTCCCAGCAGGCTCCAACTGCCACCATATGGCCGACGTTGCCAAGGCGGGGTGTGCCAGCCAGGCAGGAGTGACCTCAGGGCAGAGGGCTCACCTCACAGAAGGGTGAGGAACCTAACCAGGATCAGACTCTCACCAGAGGGCCAACATCACCAAGGTGATGGGAACCAGGCAAGACTGTCCTAACAGCAGTGGGGCCAACATCACCAAGGGAATGGGAACCAGGCAAGAGTGTCCTCACACCAGTGTGGCCACATTATAGAAAGGTGAGGAACACAGCACATGTGGCCTCAAACAAGGGGACACACATCACGAAGGGGCTGGGAGTGAGGCATGCAGGAGGAGACGCACAACCGAGGGCCCATAGAATAAAAAAGGTGAGGAATCGAGAAGTTGGAAACTCCAAGCTGGAGGCCCAGAGCACTGACACTATGGGATACAGGCCAGAGTGGACACACAGCAAAGGGCCCACATCATGAAACTGTGAGCAAACCAGCAGTTGGGACCACAGAACAGAAGTCCCACATGCCCATGGGGATGGGAAACTGGCAGGAGTGACTCGCACCACTGGGCACACATCAGAAAATGTGTGGAGCCCAGCACTTAGGGCCTGACACAAGAAGGCCCTCATCACTGAGGGGAGGAGGCCCCAGCACGCTCCAACTGCCACCAGAGGGTCCACGTCGCCAAGGCGACGTGCGCCAGCCAGGCAGGATTGACCTCACAGCAGAGGGCCCACATCATGAAAGTGTGAGCAACCCAGCCGTTAGGACCTCAGAACAGAAGGCCCACACGCTCATGAGGATGGGAACCTGGCAGGAGTGCCCTCGTACCACTTAGCACGTATCAGAAAATGTGGGTACCCCGCCATTAGGGTCTGACGCCAGAGGGCCTCATCACCGCGGGAAGGAGGCTCCCAGCAGGCTCCAACTGCCACCAGGGTGCCGAAGTCAACAAGGCGGGTTGTGCCAGCCAGGCAGGAGTGACCTCAGAGAAGAGGGCTCACCTCACGGATGTGTGAGGAACCCAACCAGGATCAGAGTCTCACCAGAGGGCCCACATCACCAAGGGGATGGGAACCAGGCAGGAGTGTCCACACACCAGTGGGGCCACATCATCAAAAGATGAGGAACCCATCACATATGGCCTCAAACCTGAGGACATACATCACCATGTGGCTGGGAGTGAGGCAGGTATCTGGAGGGGCACATTTAACTCTAATTTCCCACCAGGAAGAGGAATTAACCAAAGGCTCAGAGTGCCGTGCCGGACCCTGATTATGGCCTGAAGCAAACCTGCAGTTTTGTGGCCAGCTTACAAGGAAGCGAGTTAAGAAAGGAGCTCAGGGGCACTGTAATTCACAAACCTGCAGAGATAAATGACAGCTATTGGCAAAAATATATCGAAGTAAGTCTGCAAAGAGGACTTGAAAACGAGGCAGAATTGCAGGAATCATATTTCAAGAGGTAGATTGGAATTGCATTTAAAGCATATGAAAAGCGGCAGATCTTTGACAGTGATGCACATGGACAAAAAGTGCGTATACATTTTTCCTGAATATATTCAGGAAAAAACGCATATGAACATTTTGGCCAACCAAGCACTCCAGCAATGGAAATCCACACTACAATGAAGTCACATTTCCCATTCGTCAAAAAGGCCATCTGAATAAAGTGTAAAAACCAGAAACACAGGACAGGCCATGGAGAACAGGGAGCCGTGTTATGCTGATGGGCGGGATGTAAATTGCCAACAGACACTCTGGAGATGTTCATGGTGTATCCTGAAACATCTAAAAAACAAAGCTACAGAGCCTAGGGCACTTCCACTTTTGGCCCTAGAGCTTAGGAAAATTAAAATCAACAAGACACAGCCAACACAAAATTTAGGGCTGCTGTGTTTACAAGAACCTCGAGTCCAGTACAAATTAAATATCCCAGAAAGAAAAAAATGGATAAAGAAGTTGTGCTACTTACGTACAACGGAATATCACTCAGCAGTGAAATCAATGTCATCAGGCCTGTAGCAGCAAATTGAGTGGATTTAATTATGATGATTCTAAGAGAAATATGTCACACAAAGAAAGATAATTATCATAAGATATCACTAATAGAGGGAGTGTAAACTTGGCTACACATAAACTGAATTACAAAACCGAACAGAGTCTCACATTTAGATAAAAACCTTATGCTTGCTTAAGGGGAAAGTTGAGTTGGGCTGCTGTATAAAAACAGATTGAAATTAGCACACATACCATTCCATAACCCAAATACGTAATAAACAAGACCTACTCTTTGCTCAACGAAATAGACTCATCCATGGTGTATCACCTCACACCTATTAGAATGGGCATCATGAGAAAATCTACAAACAACAAATGCTGGAAACGGTGTGGAGATAAGGAATCCTCTTCCACTATTGTTGGGAACGTAAATTGATACAGTCACTGTGGAGAACATTATGGAGTTTCTTATAAAACTAAGAATAGAATTACCATATGATACAGCAATCCCTCTACTGGGCATATACCCAGACAAAACCATAAATCAAAAAGAGACATTCACCACAATGTTCATTGCATCACTATTTACACTATCCAGGAAATGGAAGCAACCTAAATGCCCACAGACAGACGAATGCATAAAGATGTGGTACATATATAAAATGGAATATTACTAAGCCATAAAAAGGAATGAAATTGGGACATTTGTAGAGACGTTGATGGATCTAGAGACTGTCATACAGAGTGAAGTAAGTCAGAAAGAGAAAAACAAATCTTGTATATTAATGCCTATATGTGGAACCTAGAAAAATTGTACAGATGAACCGTTTTGCAAGGCAGAAATAGAGCAATACATGTATACAACAAACGTATGGACAACAAGGTGGGAAAGCTGTTGGGGATGGTGGTGGGAGGAGTTGAGACATTGGGATTGGTATGTATACATTTATATGTATAAAGTAGATAACCAAAAACAACCTGCTGTATAAAAATATAAAATTAAATTCAAAATAAAAAAATAAAATTAAAAAAAGTAAAACAGAAAAAATATTCTTCCCTTCACATACATGTATTTATATGAATAAATTATTTCCATGCTTATATCTGTAAATACACAAAAGAGGAATAAAATCTACCTTGAAACAAAAACGAAAAAAAGATAAAAAAGAACAGAACCCACCAGTTACACAGAGGAAAACCGTTTCAGGGCACTTGCTCCAATTGCAAACAATTCTGAAGTTGGTCAGTGGTGGGGAATCATCTCCCATTCAGCCAGCATGCTCCTCGCAACAAGCGTCCTCACTGCAAAGCTGGGGGACCGTGCCGAGGTATCTGTGAGTAAACGTGGGCCGAGCCCCAGGCCAGCTGCTGCTGAAATGTTCCCACCCTTCCAAGGCTAAACACCTGAATATGTACAAGGACTTGAAAACCTAGAGGAAGGGCCATGGAGCCACATGAGGGACAGCATGCCAGCCGACTTGGTGCCTGCAGGCCAGCCAGGATGGTCCTGGCCCTGGGTGCTCTTCTGGAAGCTCTCCATTTCCCTGCCTGAGATACCCCTGCTGTCCCGGCCCCCACTGCTTTCTTCCTTCCTCACCTGTGCCCAGGGAGAAATTCCAGCGGCAGGTGTGGGTGACACATCCTCTTCTTTAGCAGGTAGCATCTTGGCAACTGCTGCAGAAAGTCCAGCAGAGCCCCACTCACACTGGGACACCCACAAAGCCGTGGCCTCTCACTCCCTCCCACCAGCCCAGCCCCGAGACTGCTGACAGGGCAGAGAAAATGGCGTCAGGCACAGCTGCAGGGGCTCTTGCTGCCTGGAGCGGTGTTTATATTGATCTCAACCCAGGCACACCTGGGGAGGGCTGGCCGGCACGGTCAGGCTTCCCAAGCCAGCCAATAATCACCCCTCAGGGGCTCACAGTTGCTGAAAATGGAACTTGCTGAATTGGCCAGGTCCAAGGAACAGGTGTGGGCTCCTGAGAGTCAGGATAGACAAGGGGCTGCAGCTCTGGCTTGTTTTCTAATTATATTATCTGGCCCATGAGTGGGAGACAACTTCAAGAAAACCCTCTCCTAATGAGAGGAACCCAGGAGTCAGGGAGAGGAGGGGTGGGTGGTGGTTGGAGACAGAGGCCTGGTGCCCCGGGTGCAGTGGAAGTCTCTGGAAGACCAGGTGGAGGAGGCCGCACAGAGTGATGCCCAGGGTCACAGACCTGTCAGAGCTGCTGTTTGTTAGTTCAAGTCCTGCTCTGAGGTGCTCTGTGTCAGATCTGAGCGACAGGTGAGCTGGGAGTGCTCTGCAATGAGGGCTATGTGCACGGTTCCTGTGTGCCCAGCCCTGCCAAGGTACCTGCAAGGGTAGCTCTGTATCCTGGGAGGGGCCTGACCACGGCAGCCCCATGGACTGCAGAGGACCTGCCCAGGGAATCCCATATCCTGGGAGGGGCCTGAACACGAGAGCCCCGTGGGCTGGGGTGGGGGTAGGGTACCTGCCCAGGTGAGCTCCATATCCTGGGATTGGCCTGACCTCGAGAGCCCCATGGGCTGCTGGAGTCCTGGTAAAGGATGTCAGGACAGTCAGTGAAGCCACTGAGGATATACCTCCAGTAGTTCCTAAATCCTACACCCTGCTGGTCATTCTACCAACCACCAGGACTTGGTATTCTGTATTAGTCTTCACTGATGCCTTCTTTTGTATTCCATTAGTCCCAGAGTCACAAGAAATTTTGGCTTGTGAGTGACAGGACTCAACATACAACTAAAACAATACTTCCAGGCTGTCTTGCCCCAAGGGTTCAAAAATTCCCACACCATCTTTGGGGAAAGCTCAGCTAAAGACCTAAAAGTTCTACCTCTGGAAAAGGAAACACTCCTTCAATATTCAGACGACATTCTGATCGCCAGCCCTACTAAGGAGGCCTCAGAACTACCAAGCCAATAAAGGATAGAAGTTGTCCACGAAAAAGCTCAAGTATCACAGACTAGGTGACCTGCCTGGGCTTCATTCTCACAGAAGGTCGGAGAAGCCCATCCCAGGAAAGGGAAGAAACAATTTACAGCCTTACCCCTTTCTGAAACTAGAAGACAGCTTAGGGGTTCCTGGGGAAGCCAGGGTTTCCTGCCTCTGGATCCCTAACTACAGTCTACTAGCTGGGCCTCTATATGAAACACTGAAAGGAAAAGATGATGATCCTTTTGAATAGAATCCAGAAGTGGCCTTTCAAGAATGGAAAGAGCAGTCAATTCAGACCCTTGCCCTGGAACTCCCTAATTTAGCTAAACCCTTTGACCTTTACATTCCTGGTGAAAGGTGAATCGCCATTGGAGCATTAGTGCAAAAACTGGGACCACTTGAAATGGAACAATGCAAGAATGCCATCCAGGTAGGATAAACTATGGTCACCAAGGGGCTTGGCTCACTGCCATATCTGGCCAAGATACTGGTGGTATCTGAAAACCTGGAAATCAGCAGCCCAAAAGGCCACCTCCGTTCTAAGGGAAACGGACCCCACGTGGTGATCCTAACCCCCAACCATGCCCTGAAGTTGCAGGGTTTGCTCCGTGGGCACACTGACCTCGATTGAGGAGGCCCTCCAACTCCAACCTCCAGAGAGATAACCGGGGGCAACGGGGCACCATGACGACCCGTGTGACCATCACTTGACCTGGAGTTTCTCTCATAAAACAACAAGAGTGTGTCCCAAAAGAGTAGACTACTGCTTGCAGTACTTACTGTACCCAGAGGGGAGCTAATAATCTTGGCGTGGGAACCGTATATCATGCTGTCACCATAGAAAAGCCTACAGACACCCTGATGCTGGTGGCCAATAAGACCGGCTGGACTCCTGTTTACTTCCAAAGGCTCTTGACTCAGTGACCATCATGATCCTTCATCACCACTGACCCTGGACTGTCTGGGAGCTGAGCGGGCAGGATCCTGACACCTGGTGCTGTTTTTACGTTAATTCAGGGGCCTAATGGAAGAAAGCGCAGACTGTTGGTCAGAGCATCTAGGCTGGCAGAAACGGTCAGTCAGAGCATCTAGGCTGGCAGAAACGGTCAGCCTAAGGTGGCCGAACAAATGTGGGGCGGAGTGAAACTGGACCTCACAGCGCCACTGCACATCTCCTTTCTGGACCCTTAAAGGTCATTAGAATCTATAACACTTCCAATACTGGTGCTCAGGTGGACGAGCAGGGAGGCAGGAGGCCTGGGGACAATCAACGTCACCTGGAGGCTGCTGGGGAGAAGTTCTGACCCTCGCCCACGGGTATGAAGCCTCCTAACTCAGCACTCAGCAGTTACAGAAGAAGGGTCTGCACCCGCAGCACTCCAAGAATGAGGAAAGGGACAAAAGGCAGAAGAGAAGTTTGTCCCAGGCAAAGCCCCTTAAAAATGCCTGGGAGATAAAAATAGAATCTGGGCAATAAAATAAAGTCTAACCATTTTTATCCTTTGTGCTTTGTCTAATTTCAGGTGCTCCTAGTGTCCCGCATACAGAGGTTCCACACCCGGCACTTCAGACCAGATTTCCTAGAGCAGAATGGCTCGATGACACTTCAGCTCCTGGGGCCCAGTTCAGACTCCGTGACATAGAGCCTGAGCTGCAGCCAACCAGGTCCTCGAGAGCTCAGCCCCCTCCCTCCCAGTGACTCTGACAGGATCTCTACACAGCAGCCCAGCCCACAGCCCACAGGGTAGCACCTCTCCATTCTCTGATCAAAATATAAAGTTTCCTTTGCTTTTGAACCAAACTCAGTCTCGATCTATTGGCTCCAATGACACTGGGCAGGGGGACACTTGTTGGCGTCCACTCTGGAGGATCAGTAACAGAAATTGAGAACATTGTAACTTCAATGAACAGATGTGTGAGCCAAACTGTAATTAACATAGAACAGTGTATAAGGCTCGGGTAAAATAAGATGTTTCTAACACTTCCATTTGATATTTCCATCACTTTCTTATAAGCAAGTTCAGTGAAAAGGTTTGTCTTCTTTGTCAGGTCAATATTAGAGAAACAAAGTGATTTCTTTCCAAGGATGTACATCTAATAATCTTGGTTAAAGCTTCAATCTTGTTTTAAATGCTTTTGCATTGAAAATGATACCTCTCTTTCAGCTCCCCCATTTCTGAGAAGCATAAAATCTTATAATTTATTATTACCAAAGGGAAATGGTAGGAGGAGGGATAAATTAACAGTTTGGGATTAACACATACACACTGCTATGTATGAAATCATCAGCAAGGAACTACTGTATAGCACAGGGAACTACACTCAATATTTTGCAATAACCTATAAGGGGAAATGATCTGAAAAAGAATAGATATTTTTATTGACATCATCCATCAATGACAGTAAAAATGGAATCTAAGGGAAGACAGTGGTGAGTGCTTCTGACCCTGAAGACTTCAATCATCTAAAGTTTGGACTCTGCCTACTTCCCAAGGCCCTTAATGAACATATGTGTAGCCATAGATTAAAAAATTCCCCAGTTTGGGTTGCGGAGAGACACTGATATTTAAAATCCCCTGGTGTTCTCCTCACATGAATGGGACCCTTCCTACACCTAAAACATGCCTGTCACACCCAGAGGATGGTATACCATCTGATCGGGAAAAGTTTGGAAAAGGCATCTCATCTCCTCATCTCTTGGTGCTAGGGTTCACCACTCCAGCGTCTTTACTAACAGTCTCCCCACTTGCAGATGTCAGCACTGTCAACATCCTGTTGCATACAGTTTGGAATTTGTCCAGAGGATGAAGCAGAAGGAGGAGGAACAATGAGAGACAAGTCCTAGGTGTTCGGACAGGCACATGTCACTCTAATTTCCAATCAGGAAGATGAAATGACCAAAGGCTAGGGTTGCCCATGGAAACAGAATAGGGCTTGAGGAATCCTGATGCTTTGTGGCCAGTTCCCATAAACACAAGTTGGAAAATGGAACTCAGGGGCACTAAAATTCACGAAACTGCAGAATTGAAAATATCTATCACTGAAAAATGTCTTGAGGAAAGTCAGAGAAAAGGACTTGTAAGCAACGGAGAATGGCAGGAAAGGGATTGGAAGAGGTAGAAAGGACTCGCCATTAAGCACAAGAAAAGGGGCTGAACATTGCCAACATTGCAGTTGGCCAAAAAGGGTGTATGCGTCTTTTTCTGTATATATTCAAGAAAAGGGCATACACTTTTTTAGCCAACCAAACAGGTGGGCACTGGACATCAATACTACAAAACATATCACTTTGCATCAGTCAGAAGAGCCGTCCTCATAAAGTGTAAACACCAGAAATACAGGACAGGGCAAGGAGAAAAGGGAGCCCTGTGAGTCTTATAGTGGAAATGTATATTGCCAACGGTCACTCTGGATAAGTCTATTGTGTTTACTAAAGCATCTAAAAAATGAGCTACCGAGCACAGGGCACTTGCACTCATGGACGTATACCTTGGGAAAAACAAAAATCGAGAGGACACAGGCACCCCAATGTTTACCACCTCTCTGTTTAAAAGATCCTCGACTAGGATATAACTTAAATGTATCTGCAGAGAAAAAACGGACAGAGATGTGGTGCTTATGTAGAGTGGAATACTACTCAGCCTGGAAATCAATGAAATACGGCCAGTTATAACAACTCCAGAGGAGTTACGTGTGATCATTCGAAGTCACATAATTCAAAAAGAAAAAGACATAAGATATCACTAATACATGGAAAGTTAACATGGCTACACATGAACTGAATTACAAAAGAGAAGAGGGTTTCAAATTAAGAAAACCAACTTATGCTTCCTTAAGGGGAAAGGTGAGTTGGGGTGCTGCATAAAACCAGAGATTGAAATTAGCACAGATACCATTCCATAAGCCAAATATGTAATAGTCAAGACCTACTCCTTGGGGGGACCTTGAAGATGGCGGAAGAGTAAGACGCGGAGATCGCCTTCCTACCCACGGATACACCAGAAATACATCCACACGTGGAACAACTCCTACAGAACTCCTACTGAAGGCTGGCAGAAGACCTCAGACCTCCCAAAAGGCAAGAAACTCCCCACGTAACTGGGTAGGGCAAAAGAAAAAACAGAGACAAAAGAATAAGGACGGCACCTGCACCAGTGGGAGGGAGCTGTGAAGGAGGAAAAGTTTCCACACACTAGGAAGCCCCTCCGCGGGCGGAGACTGCGGGAGGCAGAGGGGGGAGTTTCGGGACCGCGGAGTAGTGCACAGCGACGGGTGCGGAGGGCAAAGCGGGGAGATTCCTGCACAGACGATCGGTGGCGACCAGCACTCACCAACCCGAGAGGCTTGCTGCTCACCCACCGGGGTGGGCGGGGCTGCGAGCTGAGGCTCGGGTTTTGGTTTTGGACGGAGCTCAGGGAGAGGACTGGGGTTGGAGGCTTGAACATAGCCTGAAGGGGTTAGGGCACCACGACTAGCCGGGAGGGAGTTCGGGGAAAAGCCTGCACCGGCCGAAGAGGCAAGAGACTTTTTCTTCCCTCTTTGTCTCCTGGTGCGCGAGGAGAGGGGTTTAAGAGCGCTGCTTAAAGGAACTCCAGAGACGGGCGCGAGCCGCGGCTAAAAGCGTGAACCCCAGAGACGGGCGCGAGCCGCGGCTGAGGGCGCGAGCCCCCGAGACGGGCGCGAGCCACGGCTGAAAGCGCAAACCCCAGAGACGGCCGCGAGCCGCGGCTGAAAGCGCAAACCCCAGAGACGGGCACGAGCCGCGGCTAAAACCGCGGACCCCAGAGACGGGCGGGAGACGCTAAGGCTGCTGCTGCCGCCACCAAGGGGCCTGTGTGCGAGCACAGGTCACTCTCCACACCCCTCTTCCGCGGAGCCTGTGCAGCCCGCCACTGCCAGGTTCCCGGGATCCAGGGACAACTTCCCCGGGACAGCGCACGGCGGGCCTCAGGCTGGTGCAACGTCATGCCGGCCTCTGCCGCAACGTCACGCTGCCTCTGCTGCCGCAAGCAGGCCCCGCACGCAGTGCCCCTCCTTCCCCCATCCCCCAAACCCCGGCCTGAGTGAGCCGGAGG
>NW_027077366.1:0-4000 GCF_963924675.1 Phocoena phocoena | reverse complement strand
GGGGATGGGGATGGTTTAGGGGACAGGTTGGGGTACGACAATGGTTTAGGGTGAGCGTACGTGTTAGGGTAAGGGTTAGTGTTAGCGTATGGGTTAGGATTAGGGGACGGGTTAGGTTTAGGCTTCGTGTAAGGGTTAGGGTTAGGTTTAGGGTTAGGGTTAGGGGACGGGGATGGTTTGGGGGACAGGTTAGTGTACGACAATGGTTTAGGGTGAGCGTACGTGTTAGGGTTCCGATTAGTGTTAGCGTAAGGTTTAGGTTTAGGGGACGGGTTAGTGTAAGGCTTCGGGTAAGTGTTAGGGTTAGGGTTAGGGGACGGGGACGGGGACGGTTTAGGGGACAGGTTAGGGTACCACAACGGTTTAGGGTGAGCGTACGTGTTAGGGTATGGGTTAGTGTTAGCGTACGAGTTAGGGTTAGGGGACGGTTTAGGGTAAGGCTTCGGGTTAGGGTTAGGGTTAGGGTTAGGGTTAGGGTTAGTGGACGGGGACGGTTTAGGGGACAGGTTAGGCTACGACAACGGTTTAGGGTGAGCGTACGTGTTAGGGTAAAGTTTAGTGTTAGCGTACGGGTTAGGATTAGGGGATGGTTTAGGGTAAGGCTTCGGTTAAGTTTTAGGGTTAGGGTTATGGTTAGGGTTAGGGGACGGGGATGGTTTAGGGGACAGGTTAGGGTTCCACAACTGTTTAGAGTGAGCGTAATTGTTAGGGTAATGGTTAGTGTTAGCGTACGGTTTAGGATTAGGGCACGGGTTAGGGTAAGGCTTCGGGGAAGGGGTACGTTTAGTGTTAGGGTTAGGGTTAGGGGACGGGGATGGTTTAGGGCACAGTTTCGGGTACGACAACGGTTTAGGGTGAGCGTACGTGTTAGGGTACGGGTTAGTGTTAGCGTACGGTTTAGGTTTTGGGGACGGGTTAGTGTAAGGCTTCGGGTAAGTGTTGGTTAGGGTTAGGGTTAGGGGACGGGGACGGCTTATGGGAAAGGATAGTTTACGACAACGGTTTAGGGTGAGTGTACGTGTTAGGGTACGTGTTAGTTTTAGTGTACGGGTTAGGATTAGGGGACGGGTTAGGGTAAGGCTTCGCGTAAGTGTTAGGGTTAGGGGACGGGGACGGTTTAGGGGACAGGTTAGGGTACGACAACAGTTTAGGGTTAGGGTTAGTGTTAGGGTTAGGGTTAGGGGACGGGGATGGTTTAGGGGACAGTTTAGGGTACGACAACTGTTTAGGGTGTGCATACGTGTTAGGGTACGATTTAATGTTAGCGTAAGGTTTAGGTTTAGGGGACGGGTTAGGGTAAGTCTTCACGTAAGTGTTAGGGTTACGGTTAGGGTTAGGGGATGGGGACGGTTTAGGGGACAGGTTAGGGTATGACAAATGTTTAGGGTGAGCGTACGTGTTAGGGTACGGTTTAGTGTTAGCGTACGGGTTAGGATTAGGGGACGGTTTAGGGTAAGGCTTCGGGTAAGGGTTAGGGTTAGGGTTAGGGTTAGGGTTAGGGGATGGGGACGGTTTGGGGGACAGGTTAGTGTACGACAATGGTTTAGGGTGAGCGTACGTGTTAGGGTACGGATTAGTGTTAGCGTATGGGTGAGCATTAGGGGACGGGTTAGGGTTAGGCTTCGGGTAAGGGTTAGGGTTAGGTTTAGGGTTAGGGTTAGGGTTAGGGGATGGGGACGATTTAGGGGACAGGTTAGGGTACGAAAACGGTTTAGGGTGAGCGTACATGTTAGGGTACGGTTTAGTGTTAGCGTAAGGTTTAGGATTAGGTGACGGGTTAGGGTAAGGCTTCGGGTAAGTGCTAAGGTTAGGGTTAGGGTTAGGGTTAGGGGACAGGGATGATTTAGGGGACAGGTTAGGGTACGACAACTTTTCAGGGTGAGCATACGTGTTAGGGTACAGGTTAGTTTTAGCATACGGTTTAGGATTAGGGGACGGGTTATGGTAAGGCTTCGGGTAAGGGTTAGGGTTAGGGTCAGGTTTAGGGTTAGGGGATGGGGACGGATTAGGGGACATATTAGGGTACGACAACGGTTTAGGTTGAGCGTATTTGTTAGGGTACGTGTTAGTGTTAGCGTACGGCTTAGGATGAGGGGACGGTTTAGGGTAAGGCTTCGGGTAAGGGTTAGGGTTAGGATTGGGGTTAGGGTTAGGGTTAGGGGACGGGGAAGGTTTAGTTGACAGTTTAGTGTACGACAATGTTTTAGGGTGAGCGTACGTGTTAGGGTACGTGTTAGTGTTAAGGTACAGGTTAGGATTAGGGGACGCGTTAGGGTAAGGCTTCGAGTAAGTTTTAGGTTTAGGGTTAGGGTTAGGGTTACGGGACTGGGACGGTCTAGGGGACAAGTTAGGGTATGACAACAGTTTAGGGTGATTCTACTTGTTAGGGTACGGGTTAGTGTTAACGTACGGATTAGGATTAGGGGATGGGTTAGGGTAAGGCTTCGGGTAAGTGTTAGGTTTAGGGTTAGGGTTAGGGTTAGGGTTTTGGACGGGGACCGTTTAGGGAACAGGTTAGTGTACGGCAACCTTTTAGGGTGAGCGTATGTGTTAGGGTACGGTTTAGTGTTTGCGTAACGATTAGGATTAGGGGACGGGTTAGGTTAAGGCTTCGGGTAAGGGTTAGGTTTAGGGTTAGGGGACGGGGACGGTTTAGGGGACAGGTTAGAGTACGAAAACGGTTTAGGGTGAGCGTACATGTTAGGGTACATGTTAGTGTCAGCGTACGGGTTAGGATTAGGGGACGGCTTAGGGTAAGGCTTTGGGTAAGAGTTAGGGTTAGGGTTAGGGTTAAGGGACGGGGACGGTTTAGGGGACAGGTTAGGGTACGACAACGTTTTAGGGTGAGCATACGTGTTAGGGTAGAGGTTAGTTTTAGCGTACGGGTTAGGATTAGGGGATGGGTTAGGGTAAGGCTTCGGGTAAGGTTTAGGGTTAGGGTTAGGGTTAGGAGACGGGGAAGGTTTAGGGGAAGGTTAGGGTACGACAACGCTTTAGGGTGAGCGTTCGTGTTAGGGTACGGTTTATTGTTAGCGTACGTGTTAGGATTAGGGGACGGGTTAGGGTAAGGCTTCGGGTAAGGTTTAGGGTTAGTGTTAGGGTTAGGGTTAGGGTTAGGGTTAGGGTTAGGGGATGGGGACGGGAATGGTTTAGGGGACAGTTTAGGGTACGACAACGCTTTAGGGTGAGCGTACGTTTTCGGGTACGGTTTAGTGTTAGCGTACGGGTTAGGGTAATGCTTCGGGTAAGGGTTAGTGTTAGGGTTAGGGTTAGGGTTAGGGGACGGGGACGGTTTAGGGGACAGGTGAAGGTACGACAACGGTTTAAGGTGAGCGTATGTGTTAGGGTAAGGTTTAGTGTTAGCGTACATGTTAGGATTAGGGGACGGGTTAGGGTAAGGTTTCGGGTAAGTGTTAGGGTTAGGGTTAGGGGATTCGGACTGTTTAGGGGACAGGTTAGGGTACGCCAACAGTTTAGTGTGAGTGTACGTGTTAGGTTACGGGTTAGTGTTAGCGTACGGGTTAAGATTAGGGGACGGGTTAGGTTAAAGCTTCGGGTAAGGGTTAGTGTTAGGTTTAGGGTTAGGGTTAGGATTAGGGGACGGGGACGCTTTAGGGGACAGGTTAGTGTACGACAACAGTTTAGGTGGAGCGTATGTGTTAGGGTACGTGTTAGTGTGAGCGTACGTGTTAGGATTAGGGGACGGGTTAGGGTAAGGCTTCGGGTAAGTGTTAGGGTTATGGTTACGATTAGGGGACAGGGACGGGGACGGTTTAGGGGACAGGTTAGGGTACGACAACGGTTTAGAGTGAGCGTACGTATTATGGTACGGGTTAGTGTTAGCGTATGGGTTAGGATTAGGGGACGGGTTAGTGTAAGGCTTCGGGTAAGTGTTAGGGTTAGGGTTAGGGGACGGGGACGGGGACGGTTTAGGGGACAGGTTAGGGTACCACAACGGTTTAGGGTGAGCGTACGTGTTAGGGTATGGGTTAGTGTTAGC
>NW_027077365.1:0-65000 GCF_963924675.1 Phocoena phocoena | reverse complement strand
TACATTCCGTGTATTAGTGATATCTTATGATGTTTCTTTTTCTGTGTGACGTAGTTCACGTAGAATCACCGTACCTGCATCCACTCACTATGCCGCTACGGGCCTGATGACACAGATTTCATTGCTGAGTGATATTGCATTGTACGTACGTGCCACAACTTCTTTATCCATTTTTTGCTTTCTGGGATATTTACCTGATACTGTAGACGAGCTTCGTGTGAACACAGCCGTCCCAAATATTGGGGTGACTGTCTGTTTTTGATTTTAATTTCCGTAAGCTATAGGACCATAAGTGGAAGTGCCATAGGCTGTGTTGCTTTGTTTCTTACGTGTTTCAGGAAACACCATACACTTCTCCAGGGTGGCTGCTGGCAATTTACATCCTGCCAATCAGCATAACAAGGCTCCCTGTTCTCCATATCCTGTCCTACCTTTCTGGATTTTACACTTTTTTCAGATGGCCCTTTTGCCCGGGGGGGCAGTGAGATTTCATTGTAGTGCGGATTTCCATTACAGGCTTGCTTGGTTGGCCAAAAAGGGTGTATGCGTTTTTTCCTGAATATATTCAGGACAAAACGCATACGCCCTTTTTGGCCAAGTGCATCATTGTCGACGTTGTGCCTCTTTTCCTATGCTTTCAGGGCAATTCCAGTCTACCCCCTGCAATCGTTTTCCTGAAATTCAGCCCCGCTTTCAAGTCCCCTTCGCAGGCTTACTTCAATATATTTTTGGAGGATAGCTGTCATTTATAACTCTGCAGGTTTGTGAAGTACAGTGCCCCTGAGCTCCTTTCTTCAACTCGCTTTCTTGTGAGCTGGGCACAAAACCGGTGGATTGCTTCAAGCCCTAATCTGTTTCCAGCAGGGCACACTGAGCCATTGTTTAATTCCTCTTCCTGGTGGGCAATGAGCGTTACATTTGCCCGTGCAGACACCTACAGCTAGTCTCTCATTGGTTCTCCCTATTCCTGTTCATCTTGCACAGAAATGGCAAGCTGTGCCAAACAGGAGGTTAAAGGCACTGACTCTCCAAGCGGGGAGAGTGTTAGTAAAGCATCTGGAATGGTGAACCCGAGGACCAGGATATGAAAACTGAGATGCATTTTAAATCGTTTCCCAATCACACGGTGGACGATACTCTGGGTTTCCCATGCATGTTTTAATTGGAGGAAGAATGCCTTGAACCTGGAGAGTTGGGACCCATGGAATGTGTACCATGCAGTATGACTTCAAAGGGTCTGCATTTGCTCACCGAAACTCACCAGTGCTATCAGCCAGAAGTGTCCAGCCTTATGTCTCAACCAGCTCTGGGTGTAGATGTGGTCAATCCCGGTTGCATCACATGCCCTGAGTGAATTATTTAAGAATTGCTCTCTATTTCACTGTCTTTGTGTTTTGTTTTCGAAATTTATTTTGATAATGGGATTTATCGGATTTTCACTGCTGCATTTCCGCCGCTGTACACACGCTTGATTCTCTTACGGAGACATATATATCCATGGGTTTTAAGATTCTTCCTAGTCAGGTATATTCCTAGGCGTTGAATATGTGGTGTTGAGTCCATTTCGTTGAGCAAGGAGTAGGTCTTGTCTATTACATATTTGGCTTATGGAATGTTATCTGTGCTAATTTCAGTCTCTGGTTTTATGCAGCACCCCAACGCACCTTTCCCCATAAGCAAGCACTAGTTGGTTTTCTAAATTTGAGACCCTGTTCTGTTTTGTAATTCAGTTCATGTGTAGTCAAGTTTACATTCCGTGTATTAGTGATATCTTATGATGTTTCTTTTTCTGTGTGACGTAGTTCACGTAGAATCACCGTACCTGCATCCACTCACTATGCCGCTACGGGCCTGATGACACAAATTTCATTGCTGAGTGATATTGAATTGCACGTACGTGCCACAACTTCTTTATCCATTTCTTGCTTTCTGGGATATTTACCTGATACTGTAGACGAGCTTCTTGTGAACACAGCCGTCCCAAATATTGGGGTGGCTGTCTGTTTTTGATTTTAATTTCTGTAAACTATAGGACCATAAGTGGAAGTGCCATAGGCTGTGTTGCTTTGTTTCTTACGTGTTTCAGGAAACACCATAAACTTCTCCAGGGTGGCTGCTGGCAATTTACATCCTGCCAAACAGCATAACAAGGCTCCTTGTTCTCCATATGCTGTCCTACCTTTCTGGATTTTACACTTTTTTCAGATGGCCCTTTTGCCCGGGGGGGCAGTGAGATTTCATTGTAGTGCAGATTTCCTTTACAGGCTTGCTTGGTTGGCCAAAAAGGGCGTATGCGTTTTTTCCTGAATATATTCAGGAAAAAACGCATACGCCCTTTTTGGCCAAGTGCATCATTGTCTACGTTCTGCCTCTTTTCCTATGCTTTCAGGGCAATTCCAGTCTACCCCCTGCAATCGTTTTCCTGAAATTCTGCCCCGCTTTCAAGTCCCCTTCGCAGGCTTACTTCAATATATTTTTGGAGGATAGCTGTCATTTATAACTCTGCAGGTTTGTGAATTACAGTGCCCCTGAGCTCCTTTCTTCAACTCGCTTTCTTGTGAGCTGGGCACAAAACCGCAGCATTGCTTCAGGCCCTAATCTGTTTCCGGCAGGGCACGTTGAGCCTTTGGTTAATTCCTCTTCCTGGTGGGCAATGAGCATTACATTTGCCCGTGCAGACACCTATAGCTAGTCTCTCATTGGTTCTCCCTATTCCTGTTCATCTTGCACAGAAATTGCAAGCTGTGCCAAAGAGGAGGTTAAAGGCACTGACTCTCCATGCGGGGAGAGTGTTAGTAAAGCATCTGGAATGGTGAACCCGAGGACAAGGATACGAAAACTGAGATGCATTTTAAATCGTTTCCCAATCACACGGTAGACGATATTCTGTGTTTCCCATGCATGATTTAGCTGGAGGAAGAATGACTTGAACGTGAAGAGTTGGGACCCATGGAATGGGTACCATGCAGTATGACTTCAAAGGGTCTGCATTTGCTCACCGAAACTCACCAATGCTATCAGCCTGAAGTGTCCAGCCTTATGTCTCAACCAGCTCTGGGTGTAGATGTGGTCAATCCCGGTTGCATCACATGCCCTGAATGAATTATTTAAGAATTGCTCTCTATTTCACTGTCTTTGTGTTTTGCTTTCGAAATTTATTTTGATAATGGGATTTATCGGATTCTCACTGCTGCGTTTCGGCCGCTGTACACACGCTTGATTCTCTTACGGAGACATATATATCCATGGGTTTTAAGATTCTTCCTAGTCAGGTATATTCCTAGGCGTTGAATATGTGGTGTTGAGTCCATTTCGTTGAGCAAGGAGTAGGTATTGTCTATTACATATTTGGCTTATGGAATGTTATCTGTGCTAATTTCAGTCTCTGGTTTTATGCAGCACCCCAACGCACCTTTCCCCATAAGCAAGCACTAGTTGGTTTTCTAAATTTGAGACCCTGTTCTGTTTTGTAATTCAGTTCATGTGTAGTCAAGTTTACATTCCGTGTATTAGTGATATCTTATGATGTTTCTATTTCTGTGTGACGTAGTTCACGTAGAATCACCGTACCTGCATCCACTCACTATGCCGCTATGGGCCTGATGACACAGATTTCATTGCTGAGTGATATTGCATTGCACATACGTGCCACAACTTCTTTATCCATTTTTTGCTTTCTGGGATATTTACCTGGTACTGTAGACGAGCTTCTTGGGAACACAGCCGTCCCAAACTTTGGGGTGGCTCTCTGTTTTTGATTTTAATTTCCCTAAGGAATAGGACCATAAGTGCAATTGCCATAGGCTGTGTTGCTTTATTTCTTACGTGTTTCAGGAAATACCATACACTTCTCCAGGGTGGCTGTTGGCAATTTACATCCTGCCAATCAGCATAACAAGGCTCCCTGTTCTCCATATCCTGTCCTACCTTTCTGGATTTTACACTTTTTTCAGATGGCCCTCTTGCCCTGGGGGCAGTGAGAATTCATTGTAGTGCAGATTTCCTTTACAGGCTTGCTTGGTTGGCCAAAAAGGGCGTATGCGTTTTTTCCTGAATATATTCAGGAAAAACGCATACACCCTTTTTGGCCAAGTGCATCATTGTCGACGTTGTGCCTCGTTTCCTATGCTTTCAGGGCAATTCCTGTCTACCCCCTGCAATCGTTTTCCTGAAATTCTGCCCTGCTTTCAAGTCCCCTACGCAGGCTTACTTCAGTATACTTTTGGAAGATAGCTGTCATTTATAACTCTGCAGGTTTGTGAATTACAGTGCCTCTGAGCTCCTTTCTTCAACTCACTTTCTTGTGAGCTGGGCACAAAACCGCAGGATTGCTTCAGACCCTAATCTGTTTCCAGCAGGGCACACTGAGCCTTTGTTTAATTCCTCTTCCTGGTGGGCAATGTGCGTTACATTTGCCCGTGCAGACACCTAGAGCTAGTCTCTCATTGTTTCTCCCTATTCCTGTTCATCTGGCACAGAAATTGCAAGCTGTGCCAAAGAGGAGGTTAAAGGCACTAACTCTCCAAGCGGGGAGAATGTTAGTAAAGCATCTGGAATGGTGAACCCGAGGACCAGGATACGAAAACTGAGATGCATTTTAAATCGTTTCCCAATCACACGGTGGACGATACTCTGGGTTTCCCATGCATGTTTTAGCTGGAGGAAGAATCCCTTGAACCTGGAGAGCTGGGAACCATGGAATGGGTACCATGCAGTATGACTTCATAGGGTCTGCATTTGCTCACCGAAACTCACCAATGCTATCAGCCTGAAGTGTCCAGCCTTATGTCTCAACCAGCTCTGGGTGTAGATGTGGTCAATCCCGGTTGCATCACATGCCCTGAATGAATTATTTAAGAATTGCTCTCTATTTCACTGTCTTTGTGTTTTGTTTTCGAAATTTATTTTGATAATGGGATTTATCCGATTTTCACTGCTGCGTTTCGGCCGCTGTACACATGCTTGATTCTCTTACGGAGACATATATATCCAAGGGTTTTAAGATTCTTCCTAGTCAGGTATATTCCTAGGCGTTGAATATGTGGTGTTGAGTCCATTTCGTTGAGCAAGGAGTAGGTATTGTCTATTACATATTTGGCTTATGGAATGTTATCTGTGCTAATTTCAGTCTCTGGTTTTATGCAGCACCCCAAGGCACCTTTCCCCATAAGCAAGCACTAGTTGGTTTTCTAAATTTGAGACCCTGTTCTGTTTTGTAATTCAGTTCATGTGTAGTCAAGTTTACATTCCGTGTATTAGTGATATCTTATGATGTTTCTATTTCTGTGTGACGTAGTTCACGTAGAATCACCGTACCTGCATCCACTCACTCTGCCGCTATGGGCCTGATGACACAGATTTCATTGCTGAGTGATATTGCATTGCACATACGTGCCACAACTTCTTTATCCATTTTTTGCTTTCTGGGATATTTACCTGGTACTGTAGACGAGCTTCTTGGGAACACAGCCGTCCCAAACTTTGGGGTGGCTCTCTGTTTTTGATTTTAATTTCCCTAAGGAATAGGACCATAAGTGCAATTGCCATAGGCTGTGTTGCTTTATTTCTTACGTGTTTCAGGAAACACCATACACTTCTCCAGGGTGGCTGTTGGCAATTTACATCCTGCCAATCAGCATAACAAGGCTCCCTCTTCTCCATATCCTGTCCTACCTTTCTGGATTTTACAATTTTTTCAGATGGCCCTCTTGCCCGGGGGGCAGTGAGACTTCATTGTAGTGCAGATTTCCTTTACAGGCTTGCTTGGTTGGCCAAAAAGGGCGTATGCGTTTTTTCCTGAATATATTCAGGAAAAAACGCATACACCCTTTTTGGCCAAGTGCATCATTGTCGACGTTGTGCCTCGTTTCCTATGCTTTCAGGGCAATTCCTGTCTACCCCCTGCAATCGTTTTCCTGAGATTCTGCCCTGCTTTCAAGTCCCCTACGCAGGCTTACTTCAGTATACTTTTGGAAGATAGCTGTCATTTATAACTCTGCAGGTTTGTGAATTACAGTGCCTCTGAGCTCCTTTCTTCAACTCGCTTTCTTGTGAGCTGGGCACAAAACCGCAGGATTGCTTCAGGCCCTAATCTGTTTCCAGCAGGGCACACTGAGCCTTTGTTTAATTCCTCTTCCTGGTGGGCAATGTGCGTTACATTTGCCCGTGCAGACACCTAGAGCTAGTCTCTCATTGTTTCTCCCTATTCCTGTTCATCTGGCACAGAAATTGCAAGCTGTGCCAAAGAGGAAGTTAAAGGCACTGACTCTCCAAGCGGGGAGAATGTTAGTAAAGCATCTGGAATGGTGAACCCGAGGACCAGGATACGAAAACTGAGATGCATTTTAAATCGTTTCCCAATCACACGGTGGACGATACTCTGGGTTTCCCATGCATGTTTTAGCTGGAGGAAGAATCCCTTGAACCTGGAGAGTTGGGAACCATGGAATGGGTACCATGCAGTATGACTTCAAAGGGTCTGCATTTGCTCACCGAAACTCACCAATGCTATCAGCCTGAAGTGTCCAGCCTTATGTCTCAACCAGCTCTGGGTATAGATGTGGTCAATCCCGGTTGCATCACATGCCCTGAGTGAATTATTTAAGAATTGCTCTCTATTTCACTGTCTTTGTGTTTTGTTTTCGAAATTTATTTTGATAATGGGATTTATCGGATTTTCACTGCTGCGTTTCGGCCGCTGTACACACGCTTGGTTCTCTTATGGAGACATATATATCCATGGGTTTTAAGATTCTTCCTAGTCAGGTATATTCCTAGGCGTTGATTATGTGGTGTTGGGTCCATTTCGTTGAGCAAGGAGTAGGTCTTGTCTATTACATATTTGGCTTATGGAAAGTTATCTGTGCTAATTTCAGTCTCTGGTTTTATGCAGCACCCAAAGGCACCTTTCCCCATAAGCAGGCACTAGTTGGTTTTCTAAATTTGAGACCCTGTTCTGTTTTGTAATTCAGTTCATGTGTAGTCAAGTTTACATTCCGTGTATTAGTGATATCTTATGATGTTTCTTTTTCTGTGTGACGTAGTTCACGTAGAATCACCGTACCTGCATCCACTCATTATGCCGCTACGGCCCTGATGACACAGATTCCATTGCTGAGTGATATTGCATTGTACGTACGTGCCACAACTTCTTTATCCATTTTTTGCTTTCTGGGATATTTACCTGATACTGTAGACGAGCTTCTTGTGAACACAGCCGTCCCAAATATTGGGGTGGCTGTCTGTTTTTGATTTTAATTTCCGTAAGCTATAGGACCATAAGTGGAAGTGCCATAGGCTGTGTTGCTTTGTTTCTTACGTGTTTCAGGAAACACCATACACTTCTCCAGGGTGGCTGCTGGCAATTTACATCCTGCCAATCAGCATAACAAGGCTCCCTGTTCTCCATATCCTGTCCTACCTTTCTGGATTTTACACTTTTTTCAGATGGCCCTCTTGCCCAGGGGGCAGTGAGACTTCATTGTAGTGCAGATTTCCTTTACAGGCTTGCTTGGTTGGCCAAAAAGGGCGTATGCGTTTTTTCCTGAATATATTCAGGAAAAAATGCATACGCCCTTTTTGGCCAAGTGCATCATTGTCGACGTTCTGCCTCTTTTCCTATGCTTTCAGGGCAATTCCAGTCTACCCCCTGCAATCGTTTTCCTGAAATTCTGCCCCGTTTTCAAGTCCCCTTCGCAGGCTTACTTCAATATACTTTTGGAAGATAGCTGTCATTTATAACTCTGCAGGTTTGTGAATTACAGTGCCTCTGAGCTCCGTTCTTCAACTCGCTTTCTTGTGAGCTGGGCACAAAACCGCAGGATTGATTCAGGCCCTAATCTGTTTCCAGCAGGGCACACTGAGCCTTTATTTAATTCCTCTTCCTGGTGGGCAATGAGCGTTACATTTGCCCGTGCAGACACCTACAGCTAGTCTCTCATTGGTTCTCCCTATTCCTGTTCATCTTGCACAGAAATTGCAAGCTGTGCCAAAGAGGAGGTTAAAGGCAGGGACTCTCCAAGCGGGGAGAGTGTTAGTAAAGCATCTGGAATGGTGAACCCGAGGACCAGGATACGAAAACTGAGATGCATTTTAAATCGTTTCCCAATCACACGGTGGATGATACTCTGGGTTTCCAATGCATGTTTTAGCTGGAGGAAGAATGCCTTGAACCTGGAGAGTTGGGACCCATGGAATGGGTACCATGCAGTATGACTTCAAAGGGTCTGCATTTGCTCACCGAAACTCACCAATGCTAACAGCCTGAAGTGTCCAGCCTTATGTCTCAACCAGCTCTGGGTGTAAATGTGGTCAATCCCGGTTGCATCACATGCCCTGAGTGAATTAGTTAAGAATTGCTCTCTATTTCACTGTCTTTGTGTTTTGTTTTCGAAATTTAGTTTGATAATGGGATTTATCGGATTTTCACTGCTGCGTTTCGGCCGCTGTACACACGCTTGATTCTCTTACGGAGACATATATATCCATGGGTTTTAAGATTCTTCCTAGTCAGGTATATTCCTAGGCGTTGAATATGTGGTGTTGGGTCCATTTCGTTGAGCAAGGAGTAGGTCTTGTCTATTACATATTTGGCTTATGGAAAGTTATCTGTGCTAATTTCAGTCTCTGGTTTTATGCAGCACCCCAAGGCACCTTTCCCCATAAGCAAGCACTAGTTGGTTTTCTAAATTTGAGACCCTGTTCTGTTTTGTAATTCAGTTCATGTGTAGTCAAGTTTACATTCCGTGTATTAGTGATATCTTATGATGTTTCTTTTTCTGTGTGACGTAGTTCACGTAGAATCACCGTACCTGCATCCACTCACTATGCCGCTACAGGCCTGATGACACAGATTTCATTGCTGAGTGATATTGCATTGCACGTACGTGCCACAACTTCTTTATCCATTTTTTGCTTTCTGGGATATTTACCTGGTACTGTAGACGAGCTTCTTCGGAACACAGCCGTCCCAAACTTTGGGGTGGCTCTCTGTTTTTGATTTTAATTTCCCTAAGGAATAGGACCATAAGTGCAATTGCCATAGGCTGTGTTGCTTTATTTCTTACGTGTTTCAGGAAACACCATACACTTCTCCAGGGTGGCTGTTGGCAATTTACATCCTGCCAATCAGCATAACAAGGCTCCCTGTTCTCCATATCCTGTCCTACCTTTCTGGATTTTACACTTTTTTCAGATGGCCCTTTTGCCCGGGGGGGCAGTGAGATTTCATTGTAGTGCAGATTTCCTTTACAGGCTTGCTTGGTTGGCCAAAAAGGGCGTATGCGTTTTTTCCTGAATATATTCAGGAAAAAAAGTATACGCCCTTTTTGGCCAAGTGCATCATTGTCGACATTGTGCCTCTTTTCCTATGCTTTCAGGGCAATTCCAGTCTACCCCCTGCAATCGTTTTCCTAAAATTCAGCCCCGCTTTCAAGTCCCCTTCGCAGGCTTACTTCAATATATTTTTGGAGGATAGCTGTCATTTATAACTCTGCAGGTTTGTGAAGTACAGTGCCCCTGAGCTCCTTTCTTCAACTCGCTTTCTTGTGAGCTGGGCACAAAACCGCAGGATTGCTTCAGGCCCTAATCTGTTTCCAGCAGGGCACAATGAGCCTTTGGTTAATTCCTCTTCCTGGTGGGCAATGAGCGTTACATTTGCCCGTGCAGACACCTACAGCTAGTCTCTCATTGGTTCTCCCTATTCCTGTTCATCTTGCACAGAAATGGCAAGCTGTGCCAAACAGGAGGTTAAAGGCACTGACTCTCCAAGCGGGGAGAGTGTTAGTAAAGCATCTGGAATGGTGAACCCGAGGACCAGGATACGAAATGTGAGATGCATTTTAAATCGTTTCCTAATCACACGGTGGACGATACTCTGGGTTTCCCATGCATGTTTTAGCTGGAGGAAGAATGCCTTGAACCTGGAGAGTTGGGACCCATGGATTGTGTACCATGCAGTATGACTTCAAAGGGTCTGCATTTGCTCACCGAAACTCACCAATGCTATCAGCCTGAAGTGTCCAGCCTTATGTCTCAACCAGCTCTGGGTGTAGATGTGGTCAATCCCGGTTGCATCACATGCCCTGAGTGAATTATTTAAGAATTGCTCTCTATTTCACTGTGTTTGTGTTTTGTTTTCGAAATTTATTTTGATAATGGGATTTATCGGATTTTCACTGCTGCATTTCCGCCGCTCTACACACGCTTGATTCTCTTACCGAGACATATATATCCTTGGGTTTTAAGATTCTTCCTAGTCAGGTATATTCCTAGGCGTTGAATATGTGGTGCTGAGTCCATTTCGTTGAGCAAGGAGTAGGTCTTGTCTATTACATATTTGGCTTATGGAATGTTATCTGTGCTAATTTCAGTCTCTGGTTTTATGCAGCACCCCAACGCACCTTTCCCCATAAGCAAGCACTAGTAGGTTTTCTAAATTTGAGACCCTGTTCTGTTTTGTAATTCTGTTCATGTGTAGTCAAGTTTACATTCCGTGTATTAGTGATATCTTATGATGTTTCTTTTTCTGTGTGACGTAGTTCACGTAGAATCACCGTACCTGCATCCACTCACTATGCCGCTATGGGCCTGATGACACAGATTTCATTGCTGAGTGCTATTGCATTGCACGTACGTGCCACAACTTCTTTATCCATTTTTTGCTTTCTGGGATATTTACCTGATACTGTAGACGAGCTTCTTGTGAACACAGCCGTCCCAAATATTGGGGTGGCTGTCTGTTTTTGATTTTAATTTCCGTAAGCTATAGGACCATAAGTGGAAGTGCCATAGGCTGTGTTGCTTTGTTTCTTATGTGTTTCAGGAAACACCATACACTTCTCTAGGGTGGCTGCTGGCAATTTACATCCTGCCAATCAGCATAACAAGGCTCCCTGTTCTCCATATCCTGTCCTACCTTTCTGGATTTTACACTTTTTTCAGATGGCCCTTTTGCCCGGGGGGGGGCAGAGAGATTTCATTGTAGTGCAGATTTCCTTTACAGGCTTGCTTGGTTGGCCAAAAAGGGCGTATGCGTTTTTTCCTGAATATATTCAGGAAAAAACGCATACGCACTTTTTGGCCAAGTGCATCATTGTCGACGTTGTGCCTCTTTTCCTATGCTTTCAGGGCAATTCCAGTCTACCCCCTGCAATCGTTTTCCTGAAATTCTGCCCCGCTTTCAAGTCCCCTTCGCAGGGTTACTTCAATATATTTTTGGAGGATAGCTGTCATTTATAACTCTGCAGGTTTGTGAATTACAGTGCCCCTGAGCTCCTTTCTTCAACTCGCTTTCTTGTGAGCTGGGCACAAAACCGCAGGATTGCTTCAGGCCCTAATCTGTTTTCAGCAGGGCACGCTGAGCCTTTGTTTAATTCCTCTTCCTGGTGGGCAATGAGCGTTACATTTGCCCGTGCAGACACCTACAGCTAGTCTCTCATTGGTTCTCCCTATTCCTGTTCATCTTGCACAGAAATTGCAAGCTGTGCCAAAGAGGAGGTTAAAGGCACTGACACTCCAAGCGGGGAGAGTGGTAGTAAAGCATCTGGAATGTTGAACCCGAGGACCAGGATATGAAAACTGAGATGCATTTTAAATCGTTTCCCAATCACACGGTGGACGATACTCTGGGTTTCCCATGCATGTTTTAGCTGGAGGAAGAATCCCTTGAACCTGAAGAGTTGGGACCCATGAAATAGGTACCATGCAGTATGACTTCAAAGGGTCTGCATTTGCTCACCGAAACTCACCAATGCTATTAGCCTGAGGTGTCCAGCCTTATGTCTCAATCAGCTCTGGGTGTAGATGTGGTCAATCCCGGTTGCATCACATGCCCTGAGTGAATTATTTAAGAATTGCCCTCTATTTCACTGTCTTTGTGTTTTGTTTTCGAAATTTATTTTGATAATGGGATTTATCGGATTTTCACTGCTGCGTATCGGCCGCTGTACACACGCTTGATTCTCTTACGGAGACATATATATCCATGGGTTTTAAGATTCTTCCTAGTCAGGTATATTCCTAGGCGTTGAATATGTGGTGTTGAGTCCATTTCGTTGAGCAAGGAGTAGGTCTTGTCTATTACATATTTGGCTTATGGAATGTTATCTGTGCTAATTTCAGTCTCTGGTTTTATGCAGCACCCCAAGGCACCTTTCCCCATAAGCAAGCACTAGTTGGTTTTCTAAATTTGAGACCCTGTTCTGTTTTGTAATTCAGTTCATGTGTAGTCAAGTTTACATTCCGTGTATTAGTGATATCTTATGATGTTTCTATTTCTGTGTGACGTAGTTCACGTAGAATCACCGTACCTGCATCCACTCACTATGCCGCTACGGGCCTGATGACACAGATTTCATTGCTGAGTGATATTGCATTGCACGTACGTGCCACAACTTCTTTATCCATTTTTTGCTTTCTGGGATATTTACCTGGTACTGTAGACGAGCTTCTTGGGAACACAGCCGTCCCAAACTTTGGGGTGGCTCTCTGTTTTTGATTTTAATTTCCCTAAGGAATAGGACCATAAGTGCAATTGCCATAGGCTGTGTTGCTTTATTTCTTACGTGTTTCAGGAAACACCATACACTTCTCCAGGGTGGCTGTTGGCAATTTACATCCTGCCAATCAGCATAACAAGGCTCCCTCTTCTCCATATCCTGTCCTACCTTTCTGGATTTTACACTTTTTTCAGATTGCCCTCTTGCCCGCGGGGCAGTGAGACTTCATTGTAGTGCAGATTTCCTTTACAGGCTTGCTTGGTTGGCCAAAAAGGGTGTATGCGTTTTTTCCTGAATATATTCAGGAAAAAACGCATATGCCCTTTTTGGCCAAGTGCATCATTGTCGAAGTTGTGCGTCTTTTCCTATGCTTTCAGGGCAATTCCTGTCTACCCCCTGCAATCGTTTTCCTGAAATTCTGCCCCGCTTTCAAGTCCCCTACGCAGGCTTACTTCAGTATACTTTTGGAAGATAGCTGTCATTTATAACTCTGCAGGTTTGTGAATTACAGTGCCCCTGAGCTCCTTTCTTCAACTCGATTTCTTGTGAGCTGGGCACAAAACCGCAGGATTGCTTCAGGCCCTAATCTGTTTCCAGCAGGGCACACTGAGCCTTTGTTTAATTCCTCTTCCTGGTGGGCAATGAGCGTTACATTTGCCCGTGCAGACACCTACAGCTAGTCTCTCATTGGTTCTCCCTATTCCTGTTCATCTTGCACAGAAATTGCAAGCTGTTCCAAAGAGGATGTTAAAGGCACTGACTCTCCAAGCGGGGAGAGTGTTAGTAAAGCATCTGGAATGGTGAATCCGAGGACCAGGATACGAAAACTGAGATGCATTATAAATCGTTTCCCAATCACACAGTGGACGATACTCTGGGTTTCCCATGCATGTTTTAGCTGGAGGAAGAATCCCTTGAACCTGGAGAGTTGGGACCCATGGAATGGGTACCATGCAGTATGACTTCAAAGGGTCTGCATTTGCTCACCGAAACTGACCAATGCTATCAGCCTGAAGTGTCCAGCCTTATGTCTCAACCAGCTCTGGGTATAGATGTGGTCAATCCCGGTTGCATCACATGCCCTGAGTGAATTATTTAAGAATTGCTCTCTATTTCACTGTCTTTGTGTTTTGTTTTCGAAATTTATTTTGATAATGGGATTTATCGGATTTTCACTGCTGCCTTTCGGCCGCTGTACACACGCTTGGTTCTCTTATGGAGACATATATATCCATGGGTTTTAAGATTCTTCCTAGTCAGGTATATTCCTAGGCGTTGATTATGTGGTGTTGGGTCCATTTCGTTGAGCAAGGAGTAGGTCTTGTCTATTACATATTTGGCTTATGGAAAGTTATCTGTGCTAATTTCAGTCTCTGGTTTTATGCAGCACCCAAAGGCACCTTTCCCCATAAGCAAGCACTAGTTGGTTTTCTAAATTTGAGACCCTGTTCTGTTTTGTAATTCAGTTCATGTGTAGTCAAGTTTACATTCCGTGTATTAGTGATATCTTATGATGTTTCTTTTTCTGTGTGACGTAGTTCACGTAGAATCACCGTACCTGCATCCACTCACTATGCCGCTACGGGCCTGATGACACAGATTCCATTGCTGAGTGATATTGCATTGCACGTACGTGCCACAACTTCTTTATCCATTTTTTGCTTTCTGGGATATTTACCTGATACTGTAGACGAGCTTCTTGTGAACACAGCCGTCCCAAATATTGGGGTGGCTGTCTGTTTTTGATTTTAATTTCCGTAAGCTGTAGGACCATAAGTGGAAATGCCATAGGCTGTGTTGCTTTGTTTCTTACGTGTTTCAGGAAACACCATACACTTCTCCAGGGTGGCTGCTGGCAATTTACATCCTGCCAATCAGCATAACAAGGCTCCCTCTTCTCCATATCCTGTCCTACCTTTCTGGATTTTACACTTTATTCAGATGGCACTTTTGCCCGGGGGGCAGTGAGACTTCATTGTAGTACAGATTTCCTTTACAGGCTTGCTTGGTTGGCCAAAAAGGGCGTATGCGTTTTTTCCTGAATATATTCAGGAAAAAACGCATATGCCCTTTTTGGCCAAGTGCATCATTGTCGACGTTCTGCCTCTTTTCCTATGCTTTCAGGGCAATTCCTGTCAACCCCTGCAATCGTTTTCCTGAAATTCTGCCCCGCTTTCAAGTCCCCTACGCAGGCTTACTTCAGTATAGTTTTGGAGGATAGCTGTCATTTATAACTGCAGGTTTGTGAATTACAGTGCCCCTGAGCTCCTTTCTTCAACTCGCTTTCTTGTGAGCTGGGCACAAAACCGCAGGATTGCTTCAGGCCCTAATCTGTTTCCAGCAGGGCACACTGAGCCTTTGTTTAATTCCTCTTCCTGGTGGGCAATGAGCGTTACATTTGCCCGTGCAGACACCTACAGCTAGTCTCTCATTGGTTCTCCCTATTCCTGTACATCTTGCACAGAAATTGCAAGCTGTGCCAAAGAGGAGGTTAAAGGCACTGACTCTCCAAGTGGGGAGAGTGTTAGTAAAGCATCTGGAATGGTGAATCCGAGGACCAGGATACGAAAACTGAGGTGCATTTTAAATCGTTTCCCAATCACACGGTGGACGATACTCTGGGTTTCCCATGCATGTTTTAGCTGGAGGAAGAATCCCTTGAACCTGGAGAGTTGGGACCCATGGAATGGGTACCATGCAGTATGACTTCAAAGGGTCTGCATTTGCTCACCGAAACTGACCAATGCTATCAGCCTGAAGTGTCCAGCCTTATGTCTCAACCAGCTCTGGGTGTAGATGTGGTCAATCCCGGTTGCATCACATGCCCTGAGTGAATTATTTAAGAATTGCTCTCTATTTCACTGTCTTTGTGTTTTGTTTTCGAAATTTATTTTGATAATGGGATTTATCGGATTTTCACTGCTGCCTTTCGGCCGCTGTACACACGCTTGGTTCTCTTATGGAGACATATATATCCATGGGTTTTAAGATTCTTCCTAGTCAGGTATATTCCTAGGCGTTGATTATGTGGTGTTGGGTCCATTTCGTTGAGCAAGGAGTAGGTCTTGTCTATTACATATTTGGCTTATGGAAAGTTATCTGTGCTAATTTCAGTCTCTGGTTTTATGCAGCACCCCAAGGCACCTTTCCCCATAAGCAAGCACTAGCTGGTTTTCTAAATTTGAGACCCTGTTCTGTTTTGTAATTCAGTTCATGTGTAGTCAAGTTTACATTCCGTGTATTAGTGATATCTTATGATGTTTCTTTTTCTGTGTGACGTAGTTCACGTAGAATCACCGTACCTGCATCCACTCACTATGCCGCTACGGGCCTGATGACACAGATTCCATTGCTGAGTGATATTGCATTGCACGTACGTGCCACAACTTCTTTATCCATTTTTTGCTTTCTGGGATATTTACCTGATACTGTAGACGAGCTTCTTGTGAACACAGCCGTCCCAAATATTGGGGTGGCTGTCTGTTTTTGATTTTAATTTCCGTAAGCTGTAGGACCATAAGTGGAAATGCCATAGGCTGTGTTGCTTTGTTTCTTACGTGTTTCAGGAAACACCATACACTTCTCCAGGGTGGCTGCTGGCAATTTACATCCTGCCAATCAGCATAACAAGGCTCCCTCTTCTCCATATCCTGTCCTACCTTTCTGGATTTTACACTTTATTCAGATGGCCCTTTTGCCCAGGGGGCAGTGAGACTTCATTGTAGTACAGATTTCCTTTACAGGCTTGCTTGGTTGGCCAAAAAGGGCGTATGCGTTTTTTCCTGAATATATTCAGGAAAAAACGCATACGCCCTTTTTGGCCAAGTGCATCATTGTCGACGTTCTGCCTCTTTTCCTATGCTTTCAGGGCAATTCCTGTCTACCCCCTGCAATCGTTTTCCTGAAATTCTGCCCCGCTTTCAAGTCCCCTACGCAGGCTTACTTCAGTATACTTTTGGAGGATAGCTGTCATTTATAACTCTGCAGGTTTGTGAATTACAGTGCCCCTGAGCTCCTTTCTTCAACTCGCTTTCTTGTGAGCTGGGCACAAAACCGCAGGATTGCTTCAGGCCCTAATCTGTTTCCAGCAGGGCACACTGAGCCTTTGTTTAATTCCTCTTCCTGGTGGGCAATGAGCGTTACATTTGCCCGTGCAGACACCTACAGCTAGTCTCTCATTGGTTCTCCCTATTCCTGTTCATCTTGCACAGAAATTGCAAGCTGTGCCAAAGAGGAGGTTAAAGGCACTGACTCTCCAAGCGGGGAGAGTGTTAGGAAAGCATCTGGAATGGTGAATCCGAGGACCAGGATACGAAATCTGAGGTGCATTTTAAATCGTTTCCCAATCACACGGTGGACGATACTCTGGGTTTCCCATGCATGTTTTAGCTGGAGGAAGAATCCCTTGAACCTGGAGAGTTGGGACCCATGGAATGGGTACCATGCAGTATGACTTCAAAGGGTCTGCATTTGCTCACCGAAACTGACCAATGCTATCAGCCTGAAGTGTCCAGCCTTATGTCTCAACCAGCTCTGGGTGTAGATGTGGTCAATCCCGGTTGCATCACATGCCCTGAGTGAATTATTTAAGAATTGCTCTCTATTTCACTGTCTTTGTGTTTTGTTTTCGAAATTTATTTTGATAATGGGATTTATCGGATTTTCACTGCTGCCTTTCGGCCGCTGTACACACGCTTGGTTCTCTTATGGAGACATATATATCCATGGGTTTTAAGATTCTTCCTAGTCAGGTATATTCCTAGGCGTTGATTATGTGGTGTTGGGTCCATTTCGTTGAGCAAGGAGTAGGTCTTGTCTATTACATATTTGGCTTATGGAAAGTTATCTGTGCTAATTTCAGTCTCTGGTTTTATGCAGCACCCCAAGGCACCTTTCCCCATAAGCAAGCACTAGTTGGTTTTCTAAATTTGAGACCCTGTTCTGTTTTGTAATTCAGTTCATGTGTAGTCAAGTTTACATTCCGTGTATTAGTGATATCTTATGATGTTTCTTTTTCTGTGTGACGTAGTTCACGTAGAATCACCGTACCTGCATCCACTCACTATGCCGCTACGGGCCTGATGACACAGATTCCATTGCTGAGTGATATTGCATTGTACGTACGTGCCACAACTTCTTTATCCATTTTTTGCTTTCTGGGATATTTACCTGATGCTGTAGACGAGCTTCTTGTGAACACAGCCGTCCCAAATATTGGGGTGGCTGTCTGTTTTTGATTTTAATTTCCGTAAGCTGTAGGACCATAAGTGGAAATGCCATAGGCTGTGTTGCTTTGTTTCTTACGTGTTTCAGGAAACACCATACACTTCTCCAGGGTGGCTGCTGGCAATTTACATCCTGCCAATCAGCATAACAAGGCTCCCTGTTCTCCATATCCTGTCCTACATTTCTGGATTTTACACTTTTTTCAGATGGCCCTTTTGCCCGGGGGGCAGTGAGACTTCATTGTAGTACAGATTTCCTTTACAGGCTTGCTTGGTTGGCCAAAAAGGGCGTATGCGTTTTTTCCTGAATATATTCAGGAAAAAACGCATACGCCCTTTTTGGCCAAGTGCATCATTGTCGACGTTCTGCCTCTTTTCCTATGCTTTCAGGGCAATTCCAGTCTACCCCCTGCAATCGTTTTATCTGAAATTCTGCCCCGCTTTCAAGTCCCCTTCGCAGGCTTACTTCAATATATTTTTGGAGGATAGCTGTCATTTATAACTCTGCAGGTTTGTGAATTACAGTGCCCCTGAGCTCCTTTCTTCAACTCACTTTCTTGTGAGCTGGGCACAAAACCGCAGGATTGCTTCAGGCCCTAATCTGTTTCCCGCAGGGCACACTGAGCCTTTGTTTAATTCCTCTTCCTGGTGGGAAATGAGGGTTACATTTGCCCGTGCAGACACCTATAGCTAGTCTCTCATTGGTTCTCCCTATTCCTGTTCATCTTGCACAGAAATTGCAAGCTGTGCCAAACAGGAGGTTAAAGGCACTGACTCTCCAAGCAGGGAGAGTGTTAGTAAAGCATCTGGAATGGTGAACCCGAGGACCAGGATACGAAAACTGAGGTGCATTTTAAATCGTTTCCCAATCACACGGTGGACCATACTGTGGGTTTCCCATGCATGTTTTAGCTGGAAGGAAGAATCCCTTGAACCTGAAGAGTTGGGACCCATGGAATAGGTACCATGCAGTATGACTTCAAAGGGTCTGCATTTGCTCACCGAAACTCACCAATGCTATTAGCCTGAAGTGTCGAGCCTTATGTCTCAATCAGCTCTGGGTGTAGATGTGGTCAATCCCGGTTGCATCACATGCCCTGAGTGAATTATTTAAGAATTGATCTCTATTTCACTGTCTTTGTGTTTTGTTTTCGAAATTTATTTTGATAATGGGATTTATCGGATTTTCACTGCTGCGTATCGGCCGCTGTACACACGCTTGATTCTCTTACAGAGACATATATATCCATGGGTTTTAAGATTATTCCTAGTCAGGTATATTCCTAGGCGTTGAATATGTGGTGTTGAGTCCATTTCGTTGAGCAAGGAGTAGGTCTTGTCTATTACATATTTGGCTTATGGAATGTTATCTGTGCTAATTTCAGTCTCTGGTTTTATGCAGCACCCCAAGGCACCTTTCCCCATAAGCAAGCACTAGTTGGTTTTCTAAATTTGAGACCCTGTTCTGTTTTGTAATTCAGTTCATGTGTAGTCAAGTTTACATTCCGTGTATTAGTGATATCTTATGATGTTTCCTTTTCTGTGTGACGTAGTTCACGTAGAATCACCATACCTGCATCCACTCACTATGCCGCTAGGGGCCTGATGACACAGATTTCTTTGCTGAGTGATATTGCATTGCACGTACGTGCCACAACTTCTTTATCCATTTTTGCTTTCTGGGATATTTACCTGGTACTGTAGACTAGCTTCTTGGGAACACAGCCGTCCCAAACTTTGGGGTGGCTCTCTGTTTTTGATTTTAATTTCCGTAAGGAATAGGACCATAAGTGCAATTGCCATAGGCTGTGTTGCTTTACTTCTTACGTGTTTCAGGAAACACCATACACTTCTCAAGGGTGGCTGTTGGCAATTTACATCCTGCCAATCAACATAACAAGGCTCCCTCTTCTCCATATCCTGTCCTACCTTTCTGGATTTTACACTTTTTTCAGATGGCCCTCTTGCCCGAGGGGCAGTGAGACTTCATTGTAGTGCAGATTTCCTTTACAGGCTTGGTTGGTTGGCCAAAAAGGGCGTATGCGTTTTTTCCTGAGTATATTCAGGAAAAAACGCATACGCCCTTTTTGGCCAAGTGCATCATTGTCGACGTTGTGCCTCTTTTCCTATGCTTTCAGGGCAATTCCAGTCTACCCCCTGCAATCGTTTTCCTGAAATTCTGCCCCGCTTTCAAGTCCCCTTCGCAGGCTTACTTCAATATATTTTTGGAGGATAGCTGTCATTTATAACTCTGCAGGTTTGTGAATTACAGTGCCCCTGAGCTCCTTTCTTCAACTCGCTTTCTTGTGAGCTGGGCACAAAACCGCAGGATTGCTTCAGGCCCTAATCTGTTTCCAGCAGGGCACACTGAGCCTTTGTTTAATTCCTCTTCCTGGTGGGCAATGAGCGTTATATTTGCCCGTGCAGACACCTACAGCTAGTCTCTCATTGGTTCTCCCTATTCCTGTTCATCTTGCACAGAAATTGCAAGCTGTGCCAAAGAGGAGGTTAAAGGCACTGACTCTCCAAGCGGGGAGAGTGTTAGTAAAGCATCTGGAATGGTGAACCCGAGGACCAGGATACGAAAACTGAGATGCATTTTAAATCGTTTCCCAATCACACGGTGGACGATACTCTGGGTTTCCCATGCATATTTTAGCGGGAGGAAGAATCCCTTGAACCTGGAGAGTTGGGACCCATGGAATGGGTACCATGCAGTATGACTTCAAAGGGTCTGCCTTTGCTCACCGAAACTCACCAATGCTATCAGCCTGAAGTGTCCAGCCTTATGTCTCAACCAGCTCAGGGTGTAGATGTGGTCAATCCCGGTTGCTTCACATGCCCTTAGTGAATTATTTAAGAATTGCTCTCTATTTCACTGTCTTTGTGTTTTGTTTTCGAAATTTATTTTGATAATGGGATTTATCGGATTTTCACTGCTGCGTTTCGGCCGCTGTACACACGCTTGGTTCTCTTATGGAGACATATATATCCATGGGTTTTTAGATTCTTCCTAGTCAGGTATATTCCTAGGCGTTGATTATGTGGTGTTGGGTCCATTTCGTTGAGCAAGGAGTAGGTCTTGTCTATTACATATTTGGCTTATGGAAAGTTATCTGTGCTAATTTCAGTCTCTGATTTTATGCAGCACCCAAAGGCAACCTTTCCCCATAAGCAAGCACTAGTTGGTTTTCTAAATTTGAGACCCTGTTCTGTTTTGTAATTCAGTTCATGTGTAGTCAAGTTTACATTCCGTGTATCAGTGATATCTTATGATGTTTCTATTTCTGTGTGACGTAGTTCACGTAGAATCACCGTACATGCATCCACTCACTAACCGCTACGGGCCTGATAACACAGATTTCATTCCTGAGTGATACTGCATTGCACGTACGTTCCACAACTTCTTTATCCATTTTTTGCTTTCTGGGATATTTACCTGGTACTGTAGACGAGCTTCCTGTGAACACAGCCGTCCCTAACATTGGGGTGGCTGTCTGTTTTTGATTTTAATTTCCCTAAGCTATAGGACCATAAGTGCAAGTGCCATAGGCTGTGTTGTTTTATTCCTTACGTGTTTCAGGAAACACCATACACTTCTCCAGGTTGGCTGTTGGCAATTTACATCCTGCCAATCGGCATAACAAGGCTCACTGTTCTCCTTATCCTGTCCTACCTTTCTGGATTTTACACTTTTTTCAGATGGCCCTTTTGCCCGGGGGGCAGTGAGACTTCATTGTAGTGCAGATTTCTTTACAGGCTTGCTTGGTTTGCCAAAAAGTACGTATGCATTTTTTCCTGAATATATTCAGGAAAAAACGCATACGCCCTTTTTGGCCAAGTGCATCATTGTCGACGTTGTGCCTCTTTTCCTATGCTTTCAGGGCAATTCCAGTCTACCCTCTGGAATCGTTTTCCTGAAATTCTGCCCCGCTTTCAAGTCCCCTTAGCAGGCTTACTTCAATATACTTTTGGATGATAGCTGTCATTTATAACCCTGCAGGTTTGTGAAGTACAGTGCCCCTGAGCTCCTTTCTTCAACTCGCTTTCTTGTGAGCTTGGCACAAAACCGCAGGATTGCTTCAGGCCCTAATCTGTTTCCCGCAGGGCACACTGAGCCTTTGTTTAATTCCTCTTCCTAGTCGGCAATGAGCGTTACATTTGCCCGTGCAGACACCTACAGCTAGTCTCTCATTGGTTCTCCCTATTCCTGTTCATCTTGCACAGAAATTGCAAGCTGTGCCAAACAGGAGGTTAAAGGCACTGACTCTCCAAGCGGGGAGAGTGTTAGTAAAGCATCTGGAATGGTGAACCCGAGGACCAGGATACGAAACCTGAGATGCATTTTAAATTGTTTCCCAATCACACGGTGGACGATACTCTGGGTTTCCCATGCATGTTTTAGCTGGAGGAAGAATGCCTTGAACCTGGAGAGTTGGGACCCATGGAATGGGTACCATGCAGTATGACTTCAAAGGGTCTGCATTTGCTCACCGAGACTCACCAATGCTATCAGCCTGAAGTGTCCAGCCTTATGTCTCAACCAGCTCTGGGTGTAGATGTGGTCAATCCCGGTTGCATCACATGCCCTGAGTGAATTATTTAATAATTGCTCTCTATTTCACTGTCTTTGTGTTTTGGTTTCGAAATTTATTTTGATAATGGGATTTATCGGATTTTCACTGCTGCGTTTCGGCCGCTGTACACACGCTTGATTCTCTTACGGAGACATATATATCCATGTGTTTTAAGATTCTTCCTAGTCAGGTATATTCCTAGGCGTTGAATATGTGGTGTTGGGTCCATTTCGTTGAGCAAGGAGTAGGTCTTGTCTATTACATATTTGGCTTATGGAAAGTTATCTGTGCTAATTTCAGCCTCTGGTTTTATGCAGCACCCCAAGCCACCTTTCCCCATAAGCAAGCACTAGTTGGTTTTCTAAATTTGAGACCCTGTTCTTTTTTTGTAATTCAGTTCATGTGTAGTCAAGTTTACATTCCGTGTATTAGTGATATCTTATGATGTTTCTTTTTCTGTGTGACGTAGTTCACGTAGAATCACCGTACCTGCATCCACTCACTATGCCGCTACGGGCCTGATGACACAGATTTCATTGCTGAGTGATATTGCATTGTACGTACGTGCCACAACTTCTTTATCCATTTTTTGCTTTCTGGGATATTTACCTGATACTGTAGACGAGCTTCTTGTGAACACAGCCGTCCCAAATATTGGGGTGGCTGTCTGTTTTTGATTTTAATTTCCGTAAGCTATAGGACCATAAGTGGAAGTGCCATAGGCTGTGTTGCTTTGTTTCTTACGTGTTTCAGGAAACACCATACACTTCTCCAGGGTGGCTGCTGGCAATTTACATCCTGCCAATCAGCATAACAAGGCTCCCTGTTCTCCATATCCTGTCCTAACTTTCTGGATTTTACACTTTTTTCAGATGGCCCTTTTGCCCGGTGGGCAGTGAGACTTCATTGTAGTGCAGATTTCCTTTACAGGCTTGCTTGGTTGGCCAAAAAGGGCGTATGCGTTTTTTCCTGAATATATTCAGGAAAAAACGCATACGCCCTTTTTGGCCAAGTGCATCATTGTCGATGTTCTGCCTCTTTTCCTATGCTTTCAGGGCAATTCCAGTCTACCCCCTGCAATCGTTTTCCTGAAATTCTGCCCCGCTTTCAAGTCCCCTTCGCAGGCTTACTTCAATATATTTTTGGAGGAGAGCTGTCATTTATAACTCTGCAGGTTTGTGAATTACAGTGCCCCTGAGCTCCTTTCTTCAACTCGCTTTCTTGTGAGCTGGGCACAAAACCGCAGGATTGCTTCAGGCCCTAATCTGTTTCCAGCAGGGCACACTGAGCCTTTGTTTAATTCCCCTTCCTGGTGGGCAATGAGCGTTACATTTGCCCGTGCAGACACCTACAGCTAGTCTCTCATTGGTTCTCCCTATTCCTGTTCATCTTGCACAGAAATTGCAAGCTGTGCCAAAGAGGAGGTTAAAGGCACTGACTCTCCAAGCGGGGAGAGTGTTAGTAAAGCATCTGGAATGTTGAACCCGAGGACCAGGATACGAAAACTGAGATGCATTTTAAATCGTTTCCAAATCACACGGTGGACGATACTCTGGTTTCCCATGCATGTTTTAGCTGGAGGAAGAATCCCTTGAACCTGGAGAGTTGGGACCCATGGAATGGGTACCATGCAGTATGACTTCAAAGGGTCTGCATTTGCTCACCGAAACTCACCAATGCTATCAGCCTGAAGTGTCCAGCCTTATGTCTCAACCAGCTCTGGGTGTAGTTGTGGTCAATCCCGGTTGCATCACATGCCCTGAGTGAATTATTTAAGAATTGCTCTCTATTTCACTGTCTTTGTGTTTTGTTTTCGAAATTTATTTTGATAATGGGATTTATCGGATTTTCACTGCTGCGTTTCGGCCGCTGTACACACGCTTGATTCTCTTACGGAGACATATATATCCATGGGTTTTAAGATTCTTCCTAGTCAGGTATATACCTATGCGTTGAATATGTGGTGTTGGGTCCATTTCGTTGAGCAAGGAGTAGGTCTTGTCTATTACATATTTGGCTTATGGAAAGTTATCTGTGCTAATTTCAGTCTCTGGTTTTATGCAGCACCCCAAGGCACCTTTCCCCATAAGCAAGCACTAGTTGGTTTTCTAAATTTGAGACCCTGTTCTGTTTTGTAATTCAGTTCATGTGTAGTCAAGTTTACATTCCGTGTATTAGTGATATCTTATGATGTTTCTTTTTCTGTGTGACGTAGTTCATGTAGAATCACCGTACCTGCATCCACTCACTGTGCCGCTACGGGCCTGATGACACAGATTTCATTGCTGAGTGTTATTGCATTGCACGTATGTGCCACAACTTCTTTATCCATTTTTGCTTTCTGTGATATTTACCTGGTACTGTAGACGAGCTTCTTGGGAACACAGCCATCCCAAATATTGGGGTGGCTGTCTGTTTTTGATTTTAATTTCCGTAAGCTATAGGACCATAAGTGGAAGTGCCATAGGCTGTGTTGCTCTTTTTCTTACGTGTTTCAGGAAACACCATACACTTCTCCAGGGTGGCTGCTGGCAATTTACATCCTGCCAATCAGCATAACAAGGCTCCCTGTTCTCCATATCCTGTCCTACCTTTCTGGATTTTACACTTTTTTCAGATGGCCCTTTTGCCCGGGGGGCAGTGAGACTTCATTGTAGTGCAGATTTCTTTATCAGCCTTGCTTGGTTGGCCAAAAAGGGCGTATGCGTTTTTTCCTGAATATATTCAGGAAAAAACGCATACGCCCTTTTTGGCCAAGTGCATCATTGTCGACGTTCTGCCTCTTTTCCTATGCTTTCAGGGCAATTCCAGTCTACCCCATGCAGTGGTTTTCCTGAAACTCTGCCCCGCTTTCAAGTCCCCTTCGCAGGCTTACTTCAATATATTTTTGGAGGATAGCTGTCATTTATAACTCTGCAGGTTTGTGAATTACAGTGCCCCTGAGCTCCTTTCTTCAACTCGCTTTCTTGTGAGCTGGGCACAAACCCGCAGGATTGCTTCAGGCCCTAATCTGTTTCCGGCAGGGCACAGTGAGCCTTTGGATAATTCCTCTTCCTGGTGGGCAATGAGCGTTACATTTGCCCGTGCAGACACCTACAGCTAGTCTCTCATTGGTTCTCCCTATTCCTGTTCATCTTGCACAGAAATTGCAAGCTGTGCCAAACAGGAGGTTAAAGGCACTGACTCTCCAAGCGGGGAGAGTGTTAGTAAAGCATCTGGAATGGTGAACCCGAGGACCAGGATACGAAAACTGAGATGCATTTTAAATCATTTCCCAATCACACGGTGGACGATACTCTTGGTTTCCCATGCATGTTTTAGCTGCAGGAAGAATCCCTTGAACCTGGAGAGTTGGGACCCATGGAATGGGTACCATGCAGTATGACTTCAAAGGGTCTGCATTTGCTCACCGAAACTCACCAATGCTATCAGCCTGAAGTGTCCAGCCTTATGTCTCAACCAGCTCTGGGTGTAGAAGTGGTCAATCCCGGTTGCATCACATGCCCTGAGTGAATTATTTAAGAATTGCTCTCTATTACACTGTCTTTGTGTTTTGTTTTCGAAATTTATTTTGATAATGGGATTTATCGGATTTTCACTGCTGCGTTTCGGCCGCTGTACACACGCTTGATTCTCTTACGGAGACATATATATCCATTGGTTTTAAGATTCTTCCTAGTCAGGTATATACCTATGCGTTGAATATGTGGTGTTGGGTCCATTTCGTTGAGCAAGGAGTAGGTCTTGTCTATTACATATTTGGCTTATGGAAAGTTATCTGTGCTAATTTCAGTCTCTGGTTTTATGCAGCACCCCAAGGCACCTTTCCCCATAAGCAAGCACTAGTTGGTTTTCTAAATTTGAGACCCTGTTCTGTTTTGTAATTCAGTTCATGTGTAGTCAAGTTTACATTCCGTGTATTAGTGATATCTTATGATGTTTCTTTTTCTGTGTGACGTAGTTCATGTAGAATCACCGTACCTGCATCCACTCACTGTGCCGCTACGGGCCTGATGACACAGATTTCATTGCTGAGTGATATTGCATTGCACGTATGTGCCACAACTTCTTTATCCATTTTTGCTTTCTGTGATATTTACCTGATACTGTAGACGAGCTTCTTGGGAACACAGCCATCCCAAATATTGGGGTGGCTGTCTGTTTTTGATTTTAATTTCCGTAAGCTATAGGACCATAAGTGGAAGTGCCATAGGCTGTGTTGCTCTGTTTCTTACGTGTTTCAGGAAACACCATACACTTCTCCAGGGTGGCTGCTGGCAATTTACATCCTGCCAATCAGCATAACAAGGCTCCCTGTTCTCCATATCCTGTCCTAACTTTCTGGATTTTACACTTTTTTCAGATGGCCCTTTTGCCCGGTGGGCAGTGAGACTTCATTGTAGTGCAGATTTCCTTTACAGGCTTGCTTGGTTGGCCAAAAAGGGCGTATGCGTTTTTTCCTGAATATATTCAGGAAAAAACGCATACGCCCTTTTTGGCCAAGTGCATCATTGTCGATGTTCTGCCTCTTTTCCTATGCTTTCAGAGCAATTCCAGTCTACCCCCTGCAATCGTTTTCCTGAAATTCTGCCCCGCTTTCAAGTCCCCTTCGCAGGCTTACTTCAATATATTTTTGGAGGAGAGCTGTCATTTATAACTCTGCAGGTTTGTGAATTACAGTGCCCCTGAGCTCCATTCTTCAACTCGCTTTCTTGTGAGCTGGGCACAAAACCGCAGGATTGCTTCAGGCCCTAATCTGTTTCCAGCAGGGCACACTGAGCCTTTGTTTAATTCCCCTTCCTGGTGGGCAATGAGCGTTACATTTGCCCGTGCAGACTCCTACAGCTAGTCTCTCATTGGTTCTCCCTATTCCTGTTCATCTTGCACAGAAATTGCAAGCTGTGCCAAAGAGGAGGTTAAAGGCACTGACTCTCCAAGCGGGGAGAGTGTTAGTAAAGCATCTGGAATGTTGAACCCGAGGACCAGGATACGAAAACTGAGGTGCATTTTAAATCGTTTCCCAATCACACGGTGGACCATACTGTGGGGTTCCCATGCATGTTTTAGCTGGAGGAAGAATCCCTTGAACCTGGAGAGTTGGGACCCATGGAATGGGTACCATGCATTATGACTTCAAAGGGTATGCATTTGCTCACCGACACTTACCAATGCTATCAGCCTGAAGTGTCCAGCCTTATGTCTCAACCAGCTCTGGGTGTAGATGTGGTCAATCCCGGTTGCATCACATGCCCTGAGTGAATTATTTAAGAATTGCTCTCTATTTCACTGTCTTTGTGTTTTGTTTTCGAAATTTATTTTGATAATTGGATTTATCGGATTTTCACTGCTGCGTTTATGCCGCTGTACACACGCTTGATTCTCTTACGGAGACATATAAATCCATGGGTTTTAAGATTCTTCCTAGTCAGGTATATTCCTAGGCGTTGAATATGTGGTGTTGAGTCCATTTCGTTGAGCAAGGAGTAGGTCTTGTCTATTACATATTTGGCTTATGGAATGTTATCTGTGCTAATTTCAGTCTCTGGTTTTATGCAGCACCCCAAGGCACCTTTCCCCATAAGCAAGCACTAGTTGGTTTTCTAAATTTGAGACCCTGTTCTGTTTTGTAATTCAGTTCATGTGTAGTCAAGTTTATATTCCGTGTATTAGTGATATCTTATGATGTTTGTTTTTCTGTGTGACGTAGATCACGTAGAATCACCATACCTGCATCCATTCACTATGCCGCTACGGGCCTGATGACACAGATTTCATTGCTGAGTGATATTGCATTGCACGTACGTGCCACAACTTCTTTATCCATTTTTTGCTTTCTGGGATATTTACCTGGTACTGTAGACGAGCTTCTTGGGAACACAGCCGTCCCAAACTTTGGGGTGGCTCTCTGTTTTTGATTTTAATTTCCCTAAGCAATAGGAACATAAGTGCAATTGCCATAGGCTGTGTTGCTTTATTTCTTACGTGTTTCAGGAAACACCATACACTTCTCCAGGGTGGCTGTTCATAATTTACATCCTGCCAATTAGCATAACAAAGCTCCCTGTCCTCCATATCCTGTCCTACCTTTCTGGATTTTACACTTATTTCAGATGGCCCTTTTGCCGGGGGGGGGGGGGCAGTGAGATTTCATTGTAGGGCAGATTTCCTTTACAGGCTTGCTTGGTTGGCCAAAAAGGGCGTATGCGTTTTTTCCTGAATATATTCAGGAAAAAACGCATACGCACTTTTTGGCCAAGTGCATCATTGTCGACGTTCTGCCTCTTTTACTATTCTTTCAGGGCAATTCCAGTCTACCCCCTGCAATCGTTTTCCTGAAATTCTGCCCCGCTTTCAAGTCCCCTTCGCAGGCTTACTTCAATATATTTTTGGAGGATAGCTGTCATTTATAACTCTGCACGTTTGTGAATTACAGTGCCCCTGAGCTCCTTTCTTCAACTCGCTTTCTTGTGAGCTGGGCACAAAACCGCAGGATTGCTTCAGGCCCTAATCTGTTTCCAGCAGGGCACACTGAGCCTTTGTTTAATTCCTCTTCCTGGTGGGCAATGAGCGTTACATTTGCCCGTGCAGACACCTACAGCTAGTCTCTCACTGGTTCTCCCTATTCCTGTTCATCTTGCACAGAAATTGCAAGCTGTGCCAAACAGGAGGTTAAAGGCACTGACTCTCCAAACGGGGAGAGTGTTAGTAAAGCATCTGGAATGGTGAACCCGAGGACCAGGATACGAAAACTGAGATGCATTTTAAATCGTTTCCCAATCACACGGTGGACGATACTCTGGGTTTCCCATGCATGTTTTAGCTGGAGGAAGAATCCCTTGAACCTGGAGAGGTGGGACCCATGGAATGGGTACCATGCAGTATGACTTCAAAGGGTCTACATTTGCTCACCGAAACTCACCAATGCTATCAGCCTGAAGTGTCCAGCCTTATGTCTCAACCAGCTCTGGGTGTAGATGTGTTAAATCCCGGTTGCATCACATGCCCTGAGTGAATTATTTAAGAATTGCTCTCTATTTCACTGTCTTTGTGTTTTGTTTTCGAAATTTATTTTGATAATGGGATTTATCGGATTTTCACTGCTGCGTTTCGGCCGCTGTACACACGCTTGATTCTCTTACGGAGAAATATATATCCATGGGTTTTAAGATTCTTCCTAGTCAGGTATATTCCTAGGCGTTGAAAATGTGGTTTTGGGTCCATTTCGTTGAGCAAGGAGTAGGTCTTGTCTATTACATATTTGGCTTATGGAAAGTTATCTGTGCTAATTTCAGTCTCTGGTTTTATGCAGCACCCCAACGCACCTTTCCCCATAAGCAAGCACTAGTTGGTTTTCTAAATTTGAGACCCTGTTCTGTTTTGTAATTCAGTTCATGTGTAGTCAAGTTTACATTCCGTGTATTAGTGATATCTTATGATGTTTCTTTTTCTGTGTGACGTAGTTCACGTAGAATCACCGTACCTGCATCCACTCACTATGCCGCTACGGGCCTGATGACACAGATTTCATTGCTGAGTGATATTGCATTGTACGTACGTGCCACAAATTCTTTATCCATTTTTTGCTTTCTGGGATATTTACCTGATACTGTAGACGAGCTTCTTGTGAACACAGCCGTCCCAAACATTGGGGTGGCTCTCTGTTTTTGATTTTAATTTCCCTAAGCAATAGGACCATAAGTGGAAGTGCCATAGGCTGTGTTGCTTTATTTCTTACGTGTTTCAGGAAACACCATACACTTCTCCAGGGTGGCTGTTCACAATTTACATCCTGCCAATCATCATAACAAGGCTCCCTGTTCTCCATATCCTGTCCTATCTTTCTGGATTTTACACTTTTTTCAGATGGCCCTTTTGCCCGGGGGGGGCAGTGAGATTTCATTGTAGTGCAGATTTATTTTACAGGATTGCTTGGTTGGCCAAAAAGGGCTTTTGCGTTTTTTCCTGAATATATTCAGGAAAAAACGCATACGCCCTTTTTGGCCAAGTGCATCATTGTCGACATTGTGCCTCTTTTCCTATGCTTTCAGGGCAATTCCAGTCTACCCCCTGCAATCGTTATCCTGAAATTCTGCCCTGCTTTCAAGTCCCCTTCGCAGCCTTACTTCAATATATTTTTGGAGGATAGCTGTCATTTATAACTCTGCAGGTTTGTGAATTACAGTGCCCCTGAGCTCCTTTCTTCAACTCGCTTTCTTGTGAGCTGGGCACAAAACCGCAGGATTGCTTCAGGCCCTAATCTGTTTCCAGCAGGGCACACTGAGCCTGTGTTTAATTCCTCTTCCTGGTGGGCAATGAGCGTTACATTTGCCCGTGCAGACACCTATAGCTAGTCTCTCATTGGTTTTCCCTATTCCTGTTCATCTTGCACAGAAATTGCAAGCTGTGCCAAACAGGAGGTTAAAGGCACTGACTCTCCAAGCAGGGATAATGTTAGTAAAGCATCTGGAATGGTGAACCCGAGGACCAGGATACGAAACCTGAGATGCATTTTAAATCGTTTCCCAATCACACGGTGGACCATACTGTGGGTTTCCTATGCATGTTTTAGCTGGAGGAAGAATCCCTTGAACCTGAAGAGTTGGGACCCATGGAATAGGTACCATGCAGTATGACTTCAAAGTGTCTGCATTTGCTCACCGAAACTCACCAAAGCTATTAGCCTGAAGTGTCCAGCCTTATGTCTCAATCAGCTCTGGGTGTAGATGTGGTCAATCCCGGTTGCATCACATGCCCTGAGTGAATTATTTAAGAACTGCTCTCTATTTCACTGTCTTTGTGTTTTGTTTTCGAAATTTATTTTGATAATGGGATTTATCGGATTTTCACTGCTGCGTATCGGCCGCTGTACACACGCTTGATTCTCTTACGGAGACATATATATCCATGGGTTTTAAGATTCTTCCTAGTCAGGTATATTCCTAGGCGTTGAATATGTGGTGTTGAGTCCATTTCGTTGAGCAAGGAGTAGGTCTTGTCTATTACATATTTGGCTTATGGAATGTTATCTGTGCTAATTTCAGTCTCTGGTTTTATGCAGCACCCCAAGGCACCTTTCCCCATAAGCAAGCACTACTTGGTTTTCTAAATTTGAGACCCTGTTCTGTTTTGTAATTCAGTTCATGTGTAGTCAAGTTTACATTACGTGTATTAGTGATATCTTATGATGTTTCTATTTCTGTGTGACGTAGTTCACGTAGAATCACCGTACCTGCATCCACTCACTATGCCGCTACGGGCCTGATGACACAGATTTCATTGCTGAGTGATATTGCATTGCACGTACGTGCCACAACTTCTTTATCCATTTTTTGCTTTCTGGGATATTTACCTGGTACTGTAGACGAGCTTCTTGGGAACACAGCCGTCCCAAACTTTGGGGTGGCTCTCTGTTTTTGATTTTAATTTCCCTAAGGAATAGGACCATAAGTGCAATTGCCATAGGCTGTGTTCCTTTATTTCTTACGTGTTTCAGGAAACACCATACACTTCTCCAGGGTGGCTGTTGGCAATTTACATCCTGCCAATCAGCATAACAAGGCTCCCTCTTCTCCATATCCTGTCCTACCTTTCTGGATTTTACACTTTTTTCAGATGGCCCTCTTGCCCGGGGTGCAGTGAGACTTCATTGTAGTGCAGATTTCCTTTACAGGCTTGCTTGGTTGGCCAAAAAGGGCGTATGCGTTTTTTCCTGAATATATTCAGGAAAAAACACATACGCCCTTTTTGGCCAAGTGCATCATTGTCGACGTTGTGCCTCTTTTCCTATGCTTTCAGGGCAATTCCTGTCTACCCCTGCAATCGTTATCCTGAAATTCTGCCCCGCTTTCAAGTCCCCTACGCAGGCTTACTTCAGTATACTTTTGGAAGATAGCTGTCATTTATAACTCTGCAGGTTTGTGAATTACAGTGCCCCTGAGCTCCTTTCTTCAACTCGCTTTCTTGTGAGCTGGGCACAAAACCGCAGGATTGCTTCAGGCCCTAATCTGTTTCCAGCAGGGCACACTGAGCCTTTGGTTAATTCCTCTTCCTGGTGGGCAATGAGCGTTACATTTGCCTGTGCAGACACCTACAGCTAGTCTCTCATTGGTTCTCCCTATTCCTGTTCATCTTGCACAGAAATTGCAAGCTGTGCCAAAGAGGAGGTTAAAGGCACTGACTCTCCAAGCGGGGAGAGTGTTAGTAAAGCATCTGGAATGGTGAACCCGAGGACCAGGATACGAAAACTGAGATGCATTTTAAATCGTTTCCCAATCACACGGTGGATGATACTCTGGGTTTCCCATGCATGTTTTAGCTGGAGGAAGAATCCCTTGAACCTGGAGATTTGGGACCCTTGGAATGGATACCATGCAGTATGACTTCAAAGGGTCTGAATTTGCTCACCGAAACTCACCAATGCTGTCAGTCTGAAGTGTCCAGCCTTATGTCTCAACCAGCTCTGGGTGTAGATGTGGTCAATCCCGGTTGCATCACATGCCCTGATTGAACAATTTAAGAATTGCTCTCTATTTCACTGTCTGTGTTTTGTTTTTGAAAGTTATTTTGATAATGGGATTTATCGGATTTTCACTGCTGCGTTTATGCCGCTGTACACACGCTTGATTCTCTTACGGAGACATATAAATCCATGGATTTTAAGATTCTTCCTAGTCAGGTATATTCCTAGGGGTTGAATATGTGGTGTTGAGTCCATTTCGTTGAGCAAGGAGTAGGTCTTGTCTATTACATATTTGGCTTATGGAAAGTTATCTGTGCTAATTTTAGTCTCTGCTTTTATGCAGCACCCCAAGGCACCTTTCCCCATAAGCAAGCACTAGTTGGTTTTCTAAATTTGTGACCCTGTTCTGTTTTGTAATTCAGTTCATGTGTAGTCAAGTTTACATTCCGTGTATTAGTGATATCTTATGATGTTTCTTTTTCTGTGTGACGTAGTTCACGTAGAATCACCGTACCTGCATCCACTCACTATGCCGCTACGGGCCTGATGACACAGATTTCATTGCTGAGTGATATTGCATTGCACGTACGTGCCACAACTTCTTTATCCATTTTTTGCTTTCTGGGATATTTACCTGGTACTGTAGACGAGCTTCTTGGGAACACAGCCGTCCCAAACTTTGGGGTGGCTCTCCGTTTCTGATTTTTATTTCCCTAAGCAATAGGACCATAATTGCAATTGCAATAGGCTGTGTTGCTTTATTTCTTATGTGTTTCAGGAAACACCATACATTTCTCCAGGGTGGCTGTTCACAATTTACATCCTGCCAATCAGCATAACAAGGCTCCCTGTTCTCCATATCCTGTCCTACCTTTCTGGATTTTACACTTTTTTCAGATGGCCCTTTTGCCCGGGGGGGCAGTGAGATTTCATTGTAGTGCAGATTTCCTTTACAGGCTTGCTTGGTTGGCCAAAAAGGGCGTATGCGTTTTTTCCTGAATATATTCAGGAAAAAACGCATACGCACTCTTTGGCCTAGTGCATCATTGTCGACGTTGTGCCTCTTTTCCTATGCTTTCAGGGCAATTCCAGTCTACCCCCTGCAATCGTTGTCCTGAAATTCTGCCCCGCTTTCAAGTCCCCTTCGCAGGCTTACTTCAATATATTTCTGGAGGATAGCTGTCATTTATAACTCTGCAGGTTTGTGAAGTACATTGCCCCTGAGCTCCTTTCTTCAACTCGCTTTCTTGTGAGCTGGGCACAAAACCGCAGGATTGCTTCAGGCCCTAATCTGTTTCCAGCAGGGCACACTGAGCCTTTGTTTAATTCCTCTTCCTGGTGGGCAATGAGCGTTACATTTGCCCGTGCAGACACCTACAGCTAGTCTCTCATTTGTTCTCCCTACTCCTGTTCATCTTGCACAGAAATTGCAAGCTGTGCCAAAGAGGAGGTTAAAGGCACTGACTCTACAAGCGGGGAGTGTGTTAGTAAAGCATATGGAATGGTGAACCCGAGGACCAGGATACGAAAACTGAGATGCATTTTAAATCGTTTCCCAATCACACGGTGGACGATACTCTGGGTTTCCCATGCATGTTTTAGCTGGAGGAAGAATCCCTTGAACCTGGAGATTTGGGACCCATGGAATGGGTACCATGCAGTATGACTTCAAAGGGTCTGCATTTGCTCACCGAAAGTCACCAGTGCTATCAGCCTGAAGTGTCCAGCCTTATGTCTCAACCAGCTCTGGGTGTAGATGTGTTAAATCCCGGTTGCATCACATGCCCTGAGTGAATTATTTAAGAATTGCTCTCTATTTCACTGTCTTTGTGATTTGTTTTTGAAATTTATTTTGATAATGGGATTTATTGGATTTTCACTGCTGCGTTTATGCCGCTGTACACACGCTTGATTCTCTTACGGAGACATATATATCCATGGGTTTTAAGATTCTTCCTAGTCAGGTATATTCCTAGGCGTTGAATATGTGGTGTTGGGTCCATTTCGTTGAACAAGGAGTAGGTCTTGTCTATTACATATTTGGCTTATGGAAAGTTATCTGTGCTAATTTCAGTCTCTGGTTTTATGCAGCACCCCAAGGCACCTTTCCCCATAAGCAAGCACTAGTTGGTTTCCTAAATTTGAGACCGTGTTCTGTTTTGTAATTCAGTTCATGTGTAGTCAAGTTTACATTCCGTGTATTAGTGATATCTTATGATGTTTCTTTTTCTGTGTGACGTAGTTCACGTAGAATCACCGTACCTGCATCCACTCACTATGCCGCTACGGGCCTGATGACACAGATTTCATTGCTGAGTGATATTGCATTGTACGTACGTGCCACAACTTCTTTATCCATTTTTTGCTTTCTGGGATATTTACCCGATACTGTAGACGATCTTCTTGTGAATACAGCCGTCCCAAATATTGGGGTGGCTGTCTGTTTTTGATTTTAATTTCCGTAAGCTATAGGACCATAAGTGGAAGTGCCATAGGCTGTGTTGCTTTGTTTCTTACGTGTTTCAGGAAACACCATACACTTCTCCAGGGTGGCTGCTGGCAATTTACATCCTGCCAATCAGCATAACAAGGCTCCCTGTTCTCCATATCCTGTCGTACCTTTCTGGATTTTACACTTTTTTCAAATGGCCCTTTTGCACGGGGGGCAGTGAGACTTCATTGTAGTGCAGATTTCCTTTACAGGCTTGCTTGGTTGGCTAAAAAGGGCGTATGCGTTTTTTCCTGAATATATTCAGGAAAAAACGCATACGCCCTTTTTGGCCAAGTGCATCATTGTCGACGTTCTGCCTCTTTTCCTATGCTTTCAGGGCACTTCCAGTCTACCCCCTGCAATCGTTTTCCTGAAATTCTGCCCCGCTTTCAAGTCCCCTTCGCAGGCTTACTTCAATATATTTTTGGAGGATAGCTGTCATTTATAAATCTGCAGGTTTGTGAAGTACAGTGACCCTGAGCTCCTTTCTTCAACTCGCTTTCTTGTGAGCTGAGCACAAAACCGCAGGATTGCTTCAGGCCCTAATCTGTTTCCAGCAGGGCACACTGAGCCTTTGTTTAATTCCTCTTCCTGGTGGGAAATGAGCGTTACATTTGCCCGTGCAGACACCTATAGCTAGTCTCTCATTGGTTCTCCCTATTCCTGTTCATCTTGCACAGAAATGGCAAGCTGTGCCAAACAGGAGGTTAAAGGCACTGACTCTCCAAACGGGGAGAGTGTTAGTAAAGCATCTGGAATGGTGAACCCGAGGACCAGGATACGAAAACTGAGGTGCATTTTAAATCGTTTCCCAATCACACGGTGGACCATACTGTGGGTTTCCCATGCATGTTTTAGCTGGAGGAAGAATCCCTTGAACCTGAAGAGTTGGGACCCATGGAATAGGTACCATGCAGTATGACTTCAAAGGGTCTGCATTTGCTCACCGAAACTCACCAATGCTATCAGTCTGAAGTGTCCAGCCTTATGTCTCAACCAGCTCTGGGTGTAGATGTGGTCAATCCCGGTTGCATCACATGCCCTGAGTGAACTATTTAAGAATTGCTCTCTATTTCACTGTCTTTGTGTTTTGTTTTTGAAATTTATTTTGATAATGGGATTTATCGGATTTTCACTGCTGCATTTATGCCGCTGTACACACGCTTGATTCTCTTACGGAGACATATAAATCCATGGATTTTAAGATTCTTCCTAGTCAGGTATATTCCTAGGCGTTGAATATGTGGTGTTGAGTCCATTTCGTTGAGCAAGGAGTAGGTCTTGTCTATTACATATTTGGCTTATGGAATGTTATCTGTGCTAATTTCAGTCTCTGCTTTTATGCAGCACCCCAAGGCACGTTTCCCCATAAGCAAGCACTAGTTGGTTTTCTAAATTTGTGACCCTGTTCTGTTTTGTAATTCAGTTCATGTGTAGTCAAGTTTACATTCCGTGTATTAGTGATATCTTATGATGTTTCTTTTTCTGTGTGACGTAGTTCACGTAGAATCACCGTACCTGCATCCACTCACTATGCCGCTACGGGCCTGATGACACAGATTTCATTGCTGAGTGATATTGCATTGCACATACGTGCCACAACTTCTTTATCCATTTTTTGCTTTCTGGGATATTTACCTGGTACTGTAGACGAGCTTCTTGGGAACAAAGCCGTCCCAAACTTTGGGGTGGCTCTCCGTTTCTGATTTTAATTTCCCTAAGCAATAGGACCATAATTGCAATTGCCATAGGCTGTGTTGCTTTATTTCTTACGTGTTTCAGGAAACACCATACACTTCTCTATGGTGGCTGTTCACAATTTACATCCTGCCAATCAGCATAACAAGGCTCCCTGTTCTCCATATCCTGTCCTACCTTTCTGGATTTTACACTTTTTTCAGATGGCCCTTTTGCCCGGGGGGGCAGTGAGATTTCATTGTAGTGCAGATTTCCTTTACAGGCTTGCTTGGTTGGCCAAAAAGGGCGTATGCGTTTTTTCCTGAATATATTCAGGAAAAAACGCATACGCACTTTTTGGCCTAGTGCATCATTGTCGACGTTGTGCCTCTTTTCCTATGCTTTCAGGGCAATTCCAGTCTAACCCCTGCAATCGTTTTCCTGAAATTCTGCCCCGCTTTCAAGTCCCCTTCGCAGGCTTACTTCAATGTATTTCTTGAGGATAGCTGTCATTTATAACTCTGCAGGTTTGTGAAGTACAGTGACCCTGAGCTCCTTTCTTCAACTCGCTTTCTTGTGAGCTGGGCACAAAACCGCAGGATTGCTTCAGACCCTAATCTGTTTCCAGCAGGGCACACTGAGCCTTTGGTTAATTCCTCTTCCTTGTGGGCAATGAGCGTTACATTTGCCCGTGCAGACACCTATAGCTAGTCTCTCATTGGTTCTCCCTATTCCTGTTCATCTTGCACAGAAATTGCAAGCTGTGCCAAACAGGAGGTTAAATGCACTGACTCTCCAAGCAGGGAGAATGTTAGTAAAGCATCTGGAATGGTGAACCCGAGGACCAGGATACGAAAACTGAGATGCATTTTAAATCGTTTCCCAATCACACGGTGGACCATACTGTGGGTTTCCTATGCATGTTTTAGCTGGAGGAAGAATCCCTTGAACCTGAAGAGTTGGGACTCATGGAATAGGTACGATGCAGTATGACTTCAAAGGGTCTGCATTTGCTCACCGAAACTCACCAATGCTATTAGCCTGAAGTGTCCAGCCTTATGTCTCAATCAGCTCTGGGTGTAGATGTGGTCAATCCCGGTTGCATCACATGCCCTGAGTGAATTATTTAAGAATTGCTCTCTATTTCACTGTCTTTGTGTTTTGTTTTCGAAATTTATTTTGATAATGGGATTTATCCGATTTTCACTGCTGCGTTTCGGACGCTGTACACATGCTTGTTTCTCTTACGGAGACATATATATCCATGGGATTTAAGATTCTTCCTAGTCAGGTATATTCCTAGGCGTTGAATATGTGGTGTTGAGTCCATTTCGTTGAGCAAGGAGTAGGTCTTGTCTATTACATATTTGGCTTATGGAAAGTTATCTGTGCTAATTTCAGTCTCTGGTTTTATGCAGCACCCGAAGGCACATTTCCCCATAAGCAAGCACTAGTTGGTTTCCTAAATTTGAGACCCTGTTCTGTTTTGTAATTCAGTTCATGTGTAGTCAAGTTTACATTCCGTGTATTAGTGATATCTTATGATGTTTCTTTTTCTGTGTGACGTAGTTCACGTAGAATCACCGTACCTGCATCCACTCACTATGCCGCTACGGGCCTGATAACACAGATTTCATTGCTGAGTGATATTGCATTGTACGTACGTGCCACAACTTCTTTATCCATTTTTTGCTTTCTGGGATATTTACCTGATACTGTAGACGAGCTTCTTGTGAACACAGCCGTCCCAAATATTGGGGTGGCTGTCTGTTTTTGATTTTAATTTCCGTAAGCTATAGGACCATAAGTGGAAGTGCCATAGGCTGTGTTGCTTTGTTTCTTACGTGTTTCAGGAAACACCATACACTTCTCCAGTGTGGCTGCTGGCAATTTACATCCTGCCAATCAGCATAACAAGGCTCCCTGTTCTCCATATCCTGTCGTACCTTTCTGGATTTTACACTTTTTTCAGATGGCCCTCTTGCCCGGGGGGCAGTGAGACTTCATTGTAGTGCAGATTTCCTTTACAGGATTGCTTGGTTGGCCAAAAAGGGGGTATGCGTTTTTTCCTGAATATATTCAGGAAAAAACGCATACGCCCTTTTTGGCCAAGTGCATCATTGTCGATGTTGTGCCTCTTTTCCTATGCTTTCAGGGCAATTCCAGTCTACCCCCTGCAATCGTTTTCCTGAAATTCTGCCCCGCTTTCAAGTCCGCTACACAGGCTTACTTCAATATACTTTTGGAAGATAGCTGTCATTTATAACTCTGCAGGTTTGTGAATTACAGTGCCCCTGAGCTCCTTTCTTCAACTCGCTTTCTTGTGAGCTGGGCACAAAACCGCAGGATTGCTTCAGGCCCTAATCTGTTTCCAGCAGGGCACACTGAGCCTTTGTTTAATTCCTCTTCCTGGTGGGCAATGAGCGTTACATTTCCCGTGCAGACACCTACAGCTAGTCTCTCATTGGTTCTCCCTATTCCTGTTCATCTTGCACAGAAATTGCAAGCTGTGCCAAAGAGGAGGTTAAAGGCACTGACTCTCTTAGCGGGGAGAGTGTTAGTAAAGCATCTGGAATGGTGAACCCGAGGACCAGGATACGAAAACTGAGATGCATTTTAAATCGTTTCCCAATCACACGGTGGATGATACTCTGGGTTTCCCATGCATGTTTTAGCTGGAGGAAGAATGCCTTGAACCTGGAGAGTTGGGACCCATGGAATGGGTACCATGCAGTATGACTTCAAAGGGTCTGCATTTGCTCACCGAGACTCACCAATGCTATCAGCCTGAAGTGTCCAGCCTTATGTCTCAACCAGCTCTGGGTGTAGATGTGGTCAATCCCGGTTGCATCACATGCCCTGAGTGAATTATTTAAGAATTGCTCTCTATTTCACTGTCTTTTCGTTTTGTTTTCGAAATTTATTTTGATAATGGGATTTATCGGATTTTCACTGCTGCGTTTCGGCCGCTGTACACACGCTTGATTCTCTTACGGAGACATATATATCCATGGGTTTTAATATTCTTCCTACTCAGGTGTATTCCTAGGCCTTGAATATGTGGTTCTGGGTCCATTTCGTTTAGCAAGGAGTAGGTCTTGTCTATTACATATTTGGCTTATGGAAAGTTATCTGTCCTAATTTCAGTCTCTGGTTTTATGCAGCATCCCAACGCACCTTTCCCCATGAGCAAGCACTAGTTGGTTTTCTAAATTTGAGACCCTGTTCTGTTTTGTAATTCAGTTCATGTGTAGTCAAGTTTACATTCCGTGTATTAGTGATATCTTATGATGTTTCTTTTTCTGTGTGACGTAGTTCACGTAGAATCACCGTACCTGCATCCACTCACTATGCCGCTACGGGCCTGATGACACAGATTTCATTGCTGAGTGATATTGCATTGTACGTACGTGCCACAAATTCTTTATCCATTTTTTGCTTTCTGGGATATTTACCTGATACTGTAGACGAGCTTCTTGTGAACACTGCCGTCCCAAATATTGGGGTAGCTGTCTGTTTTTGATTTTAATTTCCGTAAGCTATAGGACCATAAGTGGAAGTGCCATAGGCTGTGTTGCTTTGTTTCTTACGTGTTTCAGGAAACACCATACACTTCTCCAGTGTGGCTGCTGGCAATTTACATCCTGCCAATCAGCATAACAAGGCTCCCTCTTCTCCATATCCTGTCCTACGTTTCTGGATTTTACACTTTTTTCAGATGGCCCTTTTGCCGGGGGTGGGGGCAGTGAGACTTCATTGTAGTGCAGATTTCCTTTACAGGCTTGCTTGGTTGGCCAAAAAGGGCGTATGCGTTTTTTCCTGAATATATTCAGGAAAAAACCCATACGCCCTTTTTGGCCAAGTGCATCATTGTCAACCTTGTGCCTCGTTTCCTATGCTTTCAGGGCAATTCCAGTCTACTCCCTGCAATCGTTTTCCAGAAATTCTGCCCCCCTTTCAAGTCCCCTTCGCAGGATTACTTCAATATATTTTTGGAGGTTAGCTGTCATTTATAACTCTGCAGGTTTGTGAATTACAGTGCCCCTGAAGTCCTTTCTTCAACTCGCTTTCTTGTGAGCTGGGCACAAAACCGCAGGATTGCTTCAGGCCCTAATCTGTTTTCAGCAGGGCACGCTGAGCCTTTGTTTAATTCCTCTTCCTGGTGGGCAATGAGCGTTACATTTGCCCGTGCAGACACCTACAACTAGTCTCTCAATGGTTCTCCCTATTACTGTTCATCTTGCACAGAAATTGCAAGCTGTGCCAAACAGGAGGTTAAAGGCCGTGACTCTCCAAGCGGGGAGAGTGTTAGTAAAGCATCTGGAATGGTGAACCCGAGGACCAGGATACGAAAACTGAGATGCATTTTAAATCGTTTCCCAATCACACAGTGGACCATACTGTGGGGTTCCCATGCATGTTTTAGCTGGAGGAAGAATCCCTTGAACCTGAAGAGTTGGGACCCATGGAATAGGTACCATGCAGTATGACTTCAAAGGGTCTGCATTTGTTCACCGAAACTCACCAATGCTATCAGCCTGAAGTGTCCAGCCTTATGTCTCAACCAGCTCTGGGTGTAGATGTGGTCAATCCCGGTTGCATCACATGCCCTGAGTGAATTAGTTAAGAATTGCTCTCTATTTCACTGTCTTTGTGTTTTGTTTTCGAAATTTATTTTGATAATGGGATTTATCGGATTTTCACTGCTGCGTATCGGCCGCTGTACACACGCTTGATTCTCTTACGGAGACATATATATCCATGGGTTTTAAGATTCTTCCTAGTCAGGTATATTCCTAGGCGTTGAATATGTGGTGTTGAGTCCATTTCGTTGAGCAAGGAGTAGGTTTTGTCTATTACATATTTGGCTTATGGAATGTTATCTGTGCTAATTTCAGTCTCTGGTTTTATGCAGCACCCCAAGGCACCTTACCCCATAAGCAAGCACTAGTTGGTTTTCTAAATTTGAGACCCTGTTCTGTTTTGTAATTCAGTTCATGTGTAGTCAAGTTTACATTCCGTGTATTAGTGATATCTTATGATGTTTCTATTTCTGTGTGACTTAGTTCACGTAGAATCACCGTACCTGCATCCACTCACTATGCCGCTACGGGCCTGATGACACAGATTTCATTGCTGAGTGATATTGCATTGCACGTACGTGCCACATCTTCTTTATCCATTTTTTGCTTTCTGGGATATTTACCTGGTACTGTAGATGAGCTTCTTGGGAACACAGCCGTCCCAAACTTTGGGGTGGCTCTCTGTTTTTGATTTTAATTTCCCTAAGGAATAGGACCATAAGTGCAATTGCCATAGGCTGTGTTGCTTTATTTCTTAAGTGTTTCAGGAAACACCATACACTTCTCCAGGGTGGCTGTTGGCAATTTACATCCTGCCAATCAGCATAACAAGGCTCCCTCTTCTCCATATCCTGTCCTACCTTTCTGGATTTTACACTTTTTTCAGATGGCCCTCTTGCCCGGGGGGCAGTGAGACTTCATTGTAGTGCAGATTTCCTTTACAGGCTTGCTTGGTTGGCCAAAAAGGGCGTATGCGTTTTTTCCTGAATATATTCAGGAAAAAACGCATACGCCCTTTTTGGCCAAGTGCATCATTGTCGACGTTGTGCCTCTTTTCCTATGCTTTCAGGGCAATTCCTGTCTACCCCCTGCAATCGTTTTCCTGAAATTCTGCCCCGCTTTCAAGTCCCCTACGCAGGCTTACTTCAGTATACTTTTGGAAGATAGCTGTCATTTATAACTCTGCAGGTTTGTGAATTACAGTGCCCCTGAGCTCCTTTCTTCAACTCGCTTTCTTGTGAGCTGGGCACAAAACCGCAGGATTGCTTCAGTCCCTAATCTGTTTCCAGCAGGGCACACTGAGCCTTTGTTTAATTCCTCTTCCTGGTGGGCAATGAGCGTTACATTTGCCCGTGCAGACACCTACAGCTAGTCTCTCATTGGTTCTCCCTATTCCTGTTCATCTTGCACAGAAATTGCAAGCTGTGCCAAAGAGGAGGTTAAAGGCACTGACTCTCCAAGCGGGGAGAGTGTTAGTAAAGCATCTGGAATGGTGAATCCGAGGACCAGGATACGAAAACTGAGATGCATTTTAAATCGTTTCCCAATCACACGGTGGACGATACTCTGGGTTTCCCATGCATGTTTTAGCTGGAGGAAGAATCCCTTGAACCTGAAGAGTTGGGACCCATGGACTAGGTACCATGCAGTATGACTTCAAAGGGTCTGCATTTGCTCACCGAAACTCACCAATGCTATTAGCCTGAAGTGTCCAGCCTGATGTCTCAATCAGCTCTGGGTGTAGATGTGGTCAATCCTGGTTGCATCATATGCCCTGAGTGAATTATTTAAGAATTGCTCTCTATTTCACTGTCTTTGTGTTTTGTTTTCGAAATTTATTTTGATAATGGGATTTATCGGATTTTCACTGCTGCGTTTTGGCCGCTGTACACACCCTTGATTCTCTTACGGAGACATATAAATCCATGGGTTTTAAGATTCTTCCTAGTCAGGTATATTCCTAGGCGTTGAATATGTGGTGTTGGGTCCATTTCGTTGAGCAAGGAGTAGGTCTTTTCTATTACATATTTGGCCTATGGAAAGTTATCTGTGCTAATTTCAGTCTCTGGTTATATGCAGCACCCCAAGGCACCTTTCCCCATAAGCAAGCACTAGTTGGTTTTCTAAATTTGAGACCCTGTTCTGTTTTGTAATTCAGTTCATGTGTAGTCAAGTTTACATTCCGTGTATTAGTGATATCTTATGGTGTTTCTTTTTCTGTGTGATGTAGTTCACGTAGAATCACCGTACCTGCATCCACTCACTATGCCGCTACGGGCCTGATGACACAGATTTCATTGCTGAGTGATATTGAATTGCACGTACGTGCCACAACTTCTTTATCCATTTTTTGCTTTCTGGGATATTTACCTGATACTGTAGACGAGCTTATTGTGAACACAGCCGTCCCAAATATTGGGGTGGCTGTCTGTTTTTCATTTTAATTTCCGTAAGCTATAGGACCATAAGTGGAAATGCCATAGGCTGTGTTGCTTTGTTTCTTACGTGTTTCAGGAAACACCATACACTTCTCCAGGGTGGCTGCTGGCAAATTACATCCTGCCAATCAGCATAACAAGGCTCCCTGTTCTCCATATCCTGTCCTACCTTTCTGGATTTTACACTTTTTTCAGATGGCCCTTTTGCCCGGGGGGCAGTGAGACTTCATTGTAGTACAGATTTCCTTTACAGGCTTGCTTGGTTGGCCAAAAAGGGCGTATGCGTTTTTTCCTGATTATATTCAGGAAAAAACGCATACGCACTTTTTGGCCAAGTGCATCATTGTCGACGTTGTGCCTCTTTTCCTATGCTTTTAGGCCAATTCCAGTCTACCCCCTGCAATCGTTTTCCTGAAATTCTGCCCCCCTTTCAAGTCCCCTTCGCAGGCTTACTTCAATATATTTTTGGAGGATAGCTGTCATTTATAACTCTGCAGGTTTGTGAATTACAGTGCCCCTGAGCTCCTTTCTTCAACTCACTTTCTTGTGAGCTGGGCACAAACACGCAGGATTGCTTCAGGCCCTAATCTGTTTTCAGCAGGGCACGCTGAGCCTTTGTTTAATTCCTCTTCCTGGTCGGCAATGAGCGTTACATTTGCCCGTGCAGACACCTACAGCTAGTCTCTCATTGGTTCTCCCTATTCCTGTTCATCTTGCACAGAAATTGCAAGCTGTGCCAAACAGGAGGTTAAAGGCACTGACTCTCCAAGCGGGGAGAGTGTTAGTAAACATCTGGAATGGTGAACCCGAGGACCAGGATACGAAAACTGAGATGCATTTTAAATCGTTTCCCAATCACACGGTGGACGATACTCTGGGTTTCCCATGCATGTTTTAGCTGGAGGAAGAATCCCTTGAACCTGAAGAGTTGGGAACCATGGAATAGGTACCATGCAGTATGACTTCAAAGGGTCTGCATTTGCTCACCGAAACTCACCAATGCTATCAGCCTGAAGTGTCCAGCCTTATGTCTCAACCAGCTCTGGGTGTAGATGTGATCAATCCCGGTTGCATCACATGCCCTGAGTGAATTATTTAAGAATTAATCTCTATTTCACTGTCTTTGTGTTTTGTTTTCGAAATTTATTTTGATAATGGGATTTATCGGATTTTCACTGATGCGTATCGGCCGCTGTACACACGCTTGATTCTCTTATGGAGACATATATATCCATGGGTTTTAAGATTCTTCCTAGTCAGGTATATTCCTAGGCGTTGAATATGTGGTGTTGAGTCCATTTCGTTGAGCAAGGAGTAGGACTTTTCTATTACATATTTGGCTTATGGAATGTTATCTGTGCTAATTTCAGTCTCTGGTTTTATGAAGCACCCCAAGGCACCTTTCCCCATAAGCAAGCACTAGTTGGTTTTCTAAATTTGAGACCCTGTTCTGTTTTGTAATTCACTTCATGTGTAGTCAAGTTTACATTCCGTGTATTAGTGATATCTTATGATGTTTCTTTTTCTGTGTGACGTAGTTCACGTAGAATCACCGTACCTGCATCCACTCACTATGCCGCTACGGGCCTGATGACACAGATTTCATTGCTGAGTGATATTGCATTGTACGTACGTGCCACAAGTTCTTTATCCATTTTTTGCTTTCTGGGATATTTACCTGATACTGTAGACGAGCTTCTTGTGAACACAGCCATCCCAAATATTGGGGTGGCTGTCTGTTTTTGATTTTACTTTCCGTAAGCTATAGGACCATAAGTGGAAGTGCCATAGGCTGTGTTGCTTTGTTTCTTACGTGTTTCAGGAAACACCATACACTTCTCCAGGGTGGCTGCTGGCAATTTACATCCTGCCAATCAGCTTAACAAGGCTCCCTGTTCTCCATATCCTGTCCTACCTTTCTGGATTTTACACTTTTTTCAGATGGCCCTTTTGCCCGGGGGGCAGTGAGACTTCGTTGTGGTGCAGATTTCCTTTACAGGCTTGCTTGGTTGGCCAAAAAGGGCGTATGCGTGTTTTCCTGAATATATTCAGGAAAACACGCATACGCCCTTTTTGGCCAAGTGCATCATTGTCGACGTTCTGCCTCTTTTCCTATGCTTTCAGGGCAATTCCAGTCTACCCCCTGCAATCGTTTTCCTGAAATTCTGCCCCGCTTTCAAGTCCCCTTCGCAGGCTTACTTCAATATATTTTTGGAGGATAGCTGTCATTTATAACTCTGCAGGTTTGTGAATTACAGTGCCCCTGAGCTCCTTTATTCAACTCGCTTTCTTGTGAGCTGTGCAGAAAACCGCAGGATTGCTTCAGGCCCTAATCTTTTTCCAGCAGGGCACACTGAGCCTTTGTTTAATTCCTCTTCCTGGTCGGCAATGAGCGTTACATTTGCCCGTGCAGACACCTACAGCTAGTCTCTCATTGCTTCTCTCTATTCCTGTTCATCTTGCAAAGAAATAGCAAGCTGTGCCAAAGAGGAGGTTACAGGCACTGACTCTCCAAGCGGGGAGAGTGATAGTAAAGCATCTGGAATGGTGAACCCGAGGACCAGGATACGAAAACTGAGATGCATTTTAAATCATTTCCCAATCACACGGTGGACGATACTCTGGGTTTCCCATGCATGTTTTAGCTGGAGGAAGAATCCCTTGAACCTGGAGAGTTGGGACCCATGGAATGGGTACCATGCAGTATGACTTCAAAGGGTCTGCATTTGCTCACCGAAACTCACCAATGCTATCAGCCTGAAGTGTCCAGCCTTATGTCTCAACCAGCTCTGGGTGTAGATGTGGTCAATCCCGGTTGCATCACATGCCCTGAGTGAATTATTTAAGAATTGCTCTCTATTTCACTGTCTTTGTGTTTTGTTTTCGAAATTTATTTTGATAATGGGATTTATCGGATTTTCACTGCTGCGTTTCGGCCGCTGTACACACGCTTGATTCTCTTATGGAGACATATATATATCCATGGGTTTTAAGATTCTTCCTATTCAGGTATATTCCTAGGCGTTGAATATGTGGTTTTGGGTCCATTTCGTTGAGCAAGGAGTAGGTCTTGTCTATTACATATTTGGCCTCTGGAAAGTTATCTGTGCTAATTTCAGTCTCTGGTTTTATGCAGCACCCCAAGGCACCTTTCCCCATAAGCAAGCACTAGTTGGTTTTCTAAATTTGAGACCCTGTTCTGTTTTGTAATTCAGTTCATGTGTAGTCAAGTTTACATTCCGTGTATTAATGATATCTTATGATGTTTATTTTTCTGTGTGACGTAGTTCACGTAGAATCACCGTACCTGCATCCACTCACTATGCCGCTACGGGCCTGATGACACAGATTTCATTGCTGAGTGATATTGCATTGCCCGTACGTGCCACAACTTCTTTATCCATTTTTTGCTTTCTGGGATATTTACCTGGTACTGTAGACGAGCTTCTTGGGAACACAGCCGTCCCAAATATTGGGGTGGCTGTCTGTTTTTGATTTTCATTTCCGTAAGCTATAGGACCATAAGTGGAAATGCCATAGGCTGTGTTGCTTTGTTTCTTACGTGTTTCAGGAAACACCATACACTTCTCCAGGGTGGCTGCTGGCAATTTACATCCTGCCAATCAGCATAACAAGGCTCCCTGTTCTCCATATCCTGTCCTACCTTTCTGGATTTTACACTTTTTTCAGATGGCCCTTTTGCCCGGGGGGCAGTGAGACTTCATTGTAGTACAGATTTCCTTTACAGGCTTGCTTGGTTGGCCAAAAAGGGTGTATGCGTTTTTTCCTGAATATATTCAGGAAAAAACGCATACGCCCTTTTTGGCCAAGTGCATCATTGTCGACGTTGTGCCTCTTTTCCTATGCTTTCAGGGCAATTCCAGTCTACCCCCTGCAATCGTTTTCCTGAAATTCTGCCCCGCTTTCAAGTCCCCTTCGCAGGCTTACTTCAATATATTTTTGGAGGATAGCTGTCATTTATAACTCTGCAGGTTTGTGAATTACAGTGCCCCTGAGCTCCTTTCTTCAACTCGCTTTCTTGTGAGCTGGGCACAAAACCGCAGGATTGCTTCAGGCCCTAATCTGTTTTCAGCAGGGCACGCTGAGCCTTTGTTTAATTCCTCTTCCTGGTCGGCAATGAGCGTTACATTTGCCCGTGCAGACACCTACAGCTACTCTCTCATTGGTTCTCCCTATTCCTGTTCATTTGCACAGAAATTGCAAGCTGTGCCAAACAGGAGGTTAAAGGCACTGACTCTCCAAGCGGGGAGAGTGTTAGTAAAGCATCTGGAATGGTGAACCCGAGGACCAGGATACGAAACCTGAGATGCATTTTAAATCGTTTCCCAATCACACGGTAGACGATACTCTGTGTTTCCCATGCATGTATTAGCTGGAGGAAGAATGCCTTGAACCTGGAGAGTTGGGACCCATGGAATGGGTACCATGCAGTATGACTTCAAAGGGTCTGCATTTGCTCACCGAAACTCACCAGTGCTATCAGCCTGAAGTGTCCAGCCTTATGTCTCAACCAGCTCTGGGTGTAGATGTGGTCAATCCCTGTTGCATCACATGACCTGAGTGTATTATTTAAGAATTGCTCTCTATTTCACTGTCTTTGTGTTTTGTTTTCGAAATTTATTTTAATAATGGGATTTATCGGATTTTCACTGCTGCGTTTCGGCCGCTGTACACACGCTTGATTCTGTAACGTAGACATATATATCCATGGGTTTTAAGATTCTTCCTAGTCAGATATATTCCTAGGCGTTGAATATGTGGTGTTGGGTCCATTTCGTTGAGCAAGGAGTAGGTCTTGTCTATTACATATTTGGCTTATGGAAAGTTATCTGTGCTAATTTCAGTCTCTGGTTTTATGCAGCACCCCAAGGCACCTTTCCCCATAAGCAAGCACTAGTTGGTTTTCTAAATTTGAGACCCTGTTCTGTTTTGTAATTCAGTTTATCTGTAGTCAAGTTTACATTCCGTGTATTAGTGATATCTTATGATGTTTCTTTTTCTGTGTGACGTAGTTCACGTAGAATCACCGTACCTGCATCCACTCACTATGCCGCTACGGGCCTGATGACACAGATTTCATTGCTGAGTGATATTGCATTGTACGTACGTGCCACAACTTCTTTATCCATTTTTTGCTTTCTGGGATATTTACCTGATACTGTAGACGAGCTTCTTGTGAACACAGCCGTCCCAAATATTGGGGTGGCTGTCTGTTATTGATTTTAATTTCCGTAAGCTATAGGACCATAAGTGGAAGTGCCATAGGCTGTGTTGCTTTGTTTCTTACGTGTTTCAGGAAACACCATACACTTCTCCAGGGTGGCTGCTGGCAATTTACATCCTGCCAATCAGCATAACAAGGCTCCCTGTTCTCCATATCCTGTCCTACCTTTCTGGATTTTACACTTTTTTCAGATGACCCTTTTGCCCGGGGGGCAGTGAGACTTCATTGTAGTGCAGATTTCCTTTACAGGCTTGCTTGGTTGGCCAAAAAGGGCGTATGCGTTTTTTCCTGAATATATTCAGGAAAAAACGCATACGCCCTTTTTGGCCAAGTGCATCATTGTCGACGTTGTGCCTCTTTTCCTATGCTTTCAGGGCAATTCCAGTCTACACCCTGCAATCGTTTTCCTGAAATTCAGCCCCGCTTTCAAGTCCCCTTCGCAGGCTTACTTCAATATATTTTTGGAGGATAGCTGTCATTTATAACTCTGCAGGTTTGTGAAGTACAGTGCCCCTGAGCTCCATTCTTCAACTCGCTTTCTTGTGAGCTGGGCACAAAACCGCAGGATTGCTTCAGGCCCTAATCTGTTTCCAGCAGGGCACACTGAGCCTTTGTTTAATTCCTCTTCCTGGTGGGCAATGAGCGTTACATTTGCCCGTGCAGACACCTACAGCTACTCTCTCATTGGTTCTCCCTATTCCTGTTCATCTTGCACAGAAATGGCAAGCTGTGCCAAACAGGAGGTTAAAGGCACTGACTCTCCAAGCGGGGAGAGTGTTAGTAAAGCATCTGGAATGGTGAACCCGAGGACCAGGATACGAAAACTGAGATGCATTTTAAATCGTTTCCCAATAACACGGTGGACGATACTCTGGGTTTCCCATGCATGTTTTAGCTGGAGGAAGAATCCCTTGAACCTGGAGAGTTGGGACCCATGGAATGGGTACCATGCAGTATGACTTCAAAGGGTCTGCATTTGCTCACCGAAACTCACCAGTGCTATCAGCCTGAAGTGTCCAGCCTTATGTCTCAACCAGCTCTGGGTGTAGATGTGGTCAATCCCGGTTGCATCACATGCCCTGAGTGAATTATTTAAGAATTGCTCTCTATTTCACTGTCTTTGTGTTTTGTTTTTGAAATTTATTTTGATAATGGGATTTATCGGATTTGCACTGCTGTGTTTCGGCCGCTGTACACACGCTTGATTCTCTTACGGAGACATATATATCCATGGGTTTTAAGATTCTTCCTAGTCAGGTATATTCCTAGGCGTTGAATATGTGGTGTTGAGTCCATTTCGTTGAGCAAGGAGTAGGTCTTGTCTATTACATATTTGGCTTATGGAATGTTATCTGTGCTAATTTCAGTCTCTGGTTTTATGCAGCACCCCAACGCACCTTTCCCCATAAGCAAGCACTAGTTGGTTTTCTAAATTTGAGACCCTGTTCTGTTTTGTAATTCACTTCATGTGTAGTCAAGTTTACATTCCGTGTATTAGTGATATCTTATGATGTTTCTTTTTCTGTGTGACGTAGTTCACGTAGAATCACCGTACCTGCATCCACTCACTATGCCGCTACGGGCCTGATGACACAGATTTCATTGCTGAGTGATATTGCATTGTACGTACGGGCCACAACTTCTTTATCCATTTTTTGCTTTCTGGGATATTTACCTGATACTGTAGACGAGCTTCTTCTGAACACAGCCGTCCCAAATATTGGGGTGGCTGTCTGTTTTTGATTTTAATTTCCGTAAGCTATAAGACCATAAGTGGAAGTGCCATAGGCTGTGTTGCTTTGTTTCTTACGTGTTTCAGGAAACACCATACACTTCTCCAGAGTGGCTGCTGGCAATTTACATCCTGCCAATCAGCATAACAAGGCTCCCTGTTCTCCATATCCTGTCCTACCTTTCTGGATTTTACACTTTTTTCAGATGGCCCTTTTGCCCGGGGGGGCAGTGAGATTTCATTGTAGTGCAGATTTCCTTTACAGGCTTGCTTGGTTGGCCAAAAAGGGCGTATGCGTTTTTTCCTGAATATATTCAGGAAAAAACGCATACGCCCTTTTTGGCCAAGTGCATCATTGTCGACGTTGTACCTCTTTTCCTATGCTTTCAGGGCAATTCCAGTCTACCCCCTGCAATCGTTTTCCTGAAATTCAGCCCCGCTTTCAAGTCCCCTTCGCAGGCTTACTTCAATATATTTTTGGAGGATAGCTGTCATTTATAACTCTGCAGGTTTGTGAAGTACAGTGCCCCTGAGATCCTTTCTTCAACTCGCTTTCTTGTGAGCTGGGCACAAAACCGCAGGATTGCTTCAGGCCCTAATCTGTTTCCAGCAGGGCACACTGAGCCTTTGTTTAATTCCTCTTCCTGGTGGGCAATGAGCGTTACATTTGCCCGTGCAGACACCTACAGCTAGTCTCTCATTGGTTCTCCCTATTCCTGTTCATCTTGCACAGAAATTGCAAGCTGTGCGAAACAGGAGGTTAAAGGCACTGACTCTCCAAGCGGGGAGAGTGTTAGTAAAGCATCTGGAATGGTGAACCCGAGGACCAGGATACGAAAACTGAGATGCATTTTAAATCATTTCCCAATCACACGGTGGACGATACTCTGGGTTTCCCATGCATGTTTTAGCTGGAGGACGAATCCCTTGAACCTGGAGAGTTGGGACCCATGGAATGGGTACCATGCAGTATGACTTCAATGGGTCTGCATTTGCTCACCGAAACTCACCAATGCTATCAGCCTGAAGTGTCCAGCCTTATGTCTCAACCAGCTCTGGGTGTAGATGTGGTCAATCCCGGTTGCATCACATGCCCTGAGTGAATTATTTAAGAATTGCTCTCTATTTCACTGTCTTTGTGTTTTGTTTTCGAAATTTATTTTGATAATGGGATTTATCGGATTTTCACTGCTGCATTTCGGCCGCTGTACACACGCTTGATTCTCTTACGGAGACATATATATCCATGGGTTTTAAGATTCTTCCTAGTCAGGTATAATCCTAGGCGTTGAATATGTGGTGTTGGGTCCATTTCGTTGAGCAAGGAGTAGGTCTTTTCTATTACATATTTGGCTTATGGAAAGTTATCTGTGCTAATTTCAGTCTCTGGTTTTTTGCAGCACCCCAAGGCAACTTTCCCCATAAGCAAGCACTAGTTGGTTTTCTAAATTTGAGACCCTGTTCTGTTTTGTAATTCAGTTTATCTGTAGTCAAGTTTACATTCCGTTTATTAGTGATATCTTATGATGTTTCTTTTTCTGTGTGACGTAGTTCACGTAGAATCACCGTACCTGCATCCACTCACTATGCCGCTACGGGCCTGATGACACAGATTTCATTGCTGAGTGATATTGCATTGTACGTACGTGCCACAACTTCTTTATCCATTTTTTGCTTTCTGGGATATTTACCTGATACTGTAGACGAGCTTCTTGGGAACACAGCCGTCCCAAATATTGGGGTGGCTGTCTGTTTTTGATTTTAATTTCCGTAAGCTATAGGACCATAAGTGGAAGTGCCATAGGCTGTGTTGCTTTGTTTCTTACGTGTTTCAGGAAACACCATACACTTCTCCAGGGTGGCTGCTGACAATTTACATCCTGCCAATCAGCATAACAAGGCTCCCTGTTCTCCATATCCTGTCCTACCTTTCTGGATTTTACACTTTTTTCAGATGGCCCTTTTGCCCGGGGGGCAGTGAGACTTCATTGTAGTGCAGATTTCCTTTACAGGCTTGCTTGGTTGGCCAAAAAGGGCGTATGCGTTTTTTCCTGAATATATTCAGGAAAAAACGCATACGCCCTTTTTGGCCAAGTGCATCATTGTCGACGTTGTGCCTCTTTTCCTATGCTTTCAGGGCAATTCCAGTCTACACCCTGCAATCGTTTTCCTGAAATTCAGCCCCGCTTTCAAGTCCCCTTCGCAGGCTTACTTCAATATATTTTTGGAGGATAGCTGTCATTTATAACTCTGCAGGTTTGTGAAGTACAGTGCCCCTGAGCTCCATTCTTCAACTCGCTTTCTTGTGAGCTGGGCACAAAACCGCAGGATTGCTTCAGGCCCTAATCTGTTTCCAGCAGGGCACACTGAGCCTTTGTTTAATTCCTCTTCCTGGTGGGCAATGAGCGTTACATTTGCCCGTGCAGACACCTACAGCTACTCTCTCATTGGTTCTCCCTATTCCTGTTCATCTTGCACAGAAATGGCAACTGTGCCAAACAGGAGGTTAAAGGCACTGACTCTCCAAGCGGGGAGAGTGTTAGTAAAGCATCTGGAATGGTGAACCCGAGGACCAGGATACGAAAACTGAGATGCATTTTAAATCGTTTCCCCATCACACGGTGGACGATACTCTGGGTTTCCCATGCATGTTTTAGCTGGAGGAAGAATGCCTTGAACCTGGAGAGTTGGGACCCATGGAATGGGTACCATGCAGTATGACTTCAAAGGGTCTGCATTTGCTCACCGAAACTCACCATTGCTATCAGCCTGAAGTGTCCAGCCTTATGTCTCAACCAGCTCTGGGTGTAGATGTGGTCAATCCCGGTTGCATCACATGCCCTGAGTGAATTATTTAAGAATTGCTCTCTATTTCACTGTCTTTGTGTTTTGTTTTCGAAATTTATTTTGATAATGGGATTTATCGGATTTGCACTGCTGCATTTCCGCAGCTGTACACACGCTTGATTCTCTTTCGGAGACATATATATCCATGGGTTTTAAGATTCTTCCTAGTCAGGTATATTCCTAGGCGTTGAATATGTGGTGTTGAGTCCATTTCGTTGAGCAAGGAGTAGGTCTTGTCTATTACATATTTGGCTTATGGAATGTTATCTGTGCTAATTTCAGTCTCTGGTTTTATGCAGCACCCCAAGGCACCTTTCCCCATAAGCAAGCACTAGTTGGTTTTCTAAATTTGAGACCCTGTTCTGTTTTGTAATTCAGTTCATGTGTAGTCAAGTTTACATTCCGTGTATTAGTGATATCTTATGATGTTTCTTTTTCTGTGTGACGTAGTTCACGTAGAATCACCGTACGTGCATCCACTCACTATGCCGCTACGGGCCTGATGACACAGATTTCATTGCTGAGTTATATTGCATTGCACGTACGTGCCACAACTTCTTTATCCATTTTTTGCTTTCTGGGATATTTACCTGATACTGTAGACGAGCTTCTTGTGAACAGAGCCGTCCCAAATATTGGGGTGGCTGTCTGTTTTTGATTTTAATTTCCATAAGCTATAGGACCATAAGTGGAAGTGCCATAGGCTGTGTTGCTTTGTTTCTTACGTGTTTCAGGAAACACCATACACGTCTCCAGGGTGGCTGCTGGCAATTTACATCCTGCCAATCACCATAACAAGGCTCCCTGTTCTCCATATCCTGTCCTACCTTTCTGGATTTTACACTTTTTTCAGATGGCCCTTTTGCCCGTGGGGGCAGTGAGATTTCATTGTAGTGCAGATTTCCTTTACAGGCTTGCTTGGTTGGCCAAAAAGGGCGTATGCGTTTTTTCCTGAATATAATCAGTAAAAAACGCATACGCCCTTTTTGGCCAAATGCATCATTGTCGACGTTGTGCCTCTTTTCCTATGCTTTCAGGGCAATTCTGTCTACCCCCTGCAATCGTTTTCCTGAAATTCAGCCCTGCTTTCAAGTCCCCTTCCCAGGCTTACTTCAATATATTTTTGGAGGATAGCTGTCATTTATAACTCTGCAGGTTTGTGAAGTACAGTGCCCCTGAGCTCCTTTCTTCAACTCGCTTTCTTGTGAGCTGGGCACAAAACCGCAGGATTGCTTCAGGCCCTAATCTGTTTCCAGCAGGGCACGCTGAGCCTTTGTTTAATTCCTCTTCCTGGTGGGCAATGAGCGTTACATTTGCCCGTGCAGACACCTACAGCTACTCTCTCATTGCTTCTCCCTATTCCTGTTCATCTTGCACAGAAATGGCAAGCTGTGCCAAACAGGAGGTTAAAGGCACTGACTCTCCAAGCGGGGAGAGTGTTAGTAAAGCATCTGGAATGGTGAACCCGAGGACCAGGATACGAAAACTGAGATGCATTTTAAATCGTTTCCCCATCACACGGTGGACGATACTCTGGGTTTCCCATGCATGTTTTAGCTGGAGGAAGAATGCCTTGAACCTGGAGAGTTGGGACCCATGGAATGGGTACCATGCAGTATGACTTCAAAGGGTCTGCATTTGCTCACCGAAACTCACCGTTGCTATCAGCCTGAAGTGTCCAGCCTTATGTCTCAACCAGCTCTGGGTGTAGATGTGGTCAATCCCGGTTGCATCACATGCCCTGAGTGAATTATTTAAGAATTGCTCTCTATTTCACTGTCTTTGTGTTTTGTTTTCGAAATTTATTTTGATAATGGGATTTATCGGATTTGCACTGCTGCATTTCCGCAGCTGTACACACGCTTGATTCTCTTTCGGAGACATATATATCCATGGGTTTTAAGATTCTTCCTAGTCAGGTATATTCCTAGGCGTTGAATATGTGGTGTTGAGTCCATTTCGTTGAGCAAGGAGTAGGTCTTGTCTATTATATATTTGGCTTATGGAATGTTATCTGTGCTAATTTCAGTCTCTGGTTTTATGCAGCACCCCAAGGCACCTTTCCCCATAAGCAAGCACTAGTTGGTTTTCTAAATTTGAGACCCTGTTCTGTTTTGTAATTCAGTTCATGTGTAGTCAAGTTTACATTCCGTGTATTAGTGATATCTTATGATGTTTCTTTTTCTGTGTGACGTAGTTCACGTAGAATCACCGTACGTGCATCCACTCACTATGCCGCTACGGGCCTGATGACACAGATTTCATTGCTGAGTTATATTGCATTGCACGTACGTGCCACAACTTCTTTATCCATTTTTTGCTTTCTGGGATATTTACCTGATACTGTAGACGAGCTTCTTGTGAACACAGCCGTCCCAAATATTGGGGTGGCTGTCTGTTTTTGATTTTAATTTCCATAAGCTATAGGACCATAAGTGGAAGTGCCATAGGCTGTGTTGCTTTGTTTCTTACGTGTTTCAGGAAACACCATACACGTCTCCAGGGTGGCTGCTGGCAATTTACATCCTGCCAATCAGCATAACAAGGCTCCCTGTTCTCCATATCCTGTCCTACCTTTCTGGATTTTACACTTTTTTCAGATGGCCCTTTTGCCCGTGGGGGCAGTGAGATTTCATTGTAGTGCAGATTTCCTTTACAGGCTTGCTTGGTTGGCCAAAAAGGGCGTATGCGTTTTTTCCTGAATATAATCAGTAAAAAACGCATACGCCCTTTTTGGCCAAATGCATCATTGTCGACGTTGTGCCTCTTTTCCTATGCTTTCAGGGCAATTCTGTCTACCCCCTGCAATCGTTTTCCTGAAATTCAGCCCTGCTTTCAAGTCCCCTTCCCAGGCTTACTTCAATATATTTTTGGAGGATAGCTGTCATTTACAACTCTGCAGGTTTGTGAAGTACAGTGCCCCTGAGCTCCTTTCTTCAACTCGCTTTCTTGTGAGCTGGGCACAAAACCGCAGGATTGCTTCAGGCCCTAATCTGTTTCCAGCAGGGCACGCTGAGCCTTTGTTTAATTCCTCTTCCTGGTGGGCAATGAGCGTTACATTTGCCCGTGCAGACACCTACAGCTACTCTCTCATTGGTTCTCCCTATTCCTGTTCATCTTGCACAGAAATGGCAAGCTGTGCCAAACAGGAGGTTAAAGGCACTGACTCTCCAAGCGGGGAGAGTGTGAGTAAAGCATCTGGAATGGTGAACCCGAGGACCAGGATATGAAAACTGAGATGCATTTTAAATCGTTTCCCAATCACACGGTGGACGATACTCTGGGTTTCCCATGCATGTTTTAGCTGGAGGAAGAATGCCTTGAACCTGGAGAGTTGGGACCCATGGAATGGGTACCATGCAGTATGACTTCAAAGGGTCTGCATTTGCTCACCGAAACTCACCAGTGCTATCAGCCAGAGGTGTCCAGCCTTATGTCTCAACCAGCTCTGGGTGTAGATGTGGTCAATCCCGGTTGCATCACATGCCCTGAGTGAATTATTTAAGAATTGCTCTCTATTTCACTGTCTTTGTGTTTTGTTTTCGAAATTTATTTTGATAATGGGATTTATCGGATTTGCACTGCTGCATTTCCGCAGCTGTACACACGCTTGATTCTCTTTCGGAGACATATATATCCATGGGTTTTAAGATTCTTCCTAGTCAGGTATATTCCTAGGCGTTGAATATGTGGTGTTGAGTCCATTTCGTTGAGCAAGGAGTAGGTCTTGTCTATTACATATTTGGCTTATGGAATGTTATCTGTGCTAATTTCAGTCTCTGGTTTTATGCAGCACCCCAAAGCACCTTTCCCCATAAGCAAGCACTAGTTGGTTTTCTAAATTTGAGGCCCTGTTCTGTTTTGTAATTCAGTTCATGTGTAGTCAAGTTTACATTCCGTGTATTAGTGATATCTTATGATGTTTCTTTTTCTGTGTGACGTAGTTCACGTAGAATCACCGTACGTGCATCCACTCACTATGCCGCTACGGGCCTGATGACACAGATTTCATTGCTGAGTTATATTGCATTGCACGTACGTGCCACAACTTCTTTATCCATTTTTTGCTTTCTGGGATATTTACCTGATACTGTAGACGAGCTTCTTGTGAACACAGCCGTCCCAAATATTGGGGTGGCTGTCTGTTTTTGATTTTAATTTCCGTAAGCTATAGGACCATAAGTGGAAGTGCCATAGGCTGTGTTGCTTTGTTTCTTACGTGTTTCAGGAAACACCATACACTTCTCCAGGGTGGCTGCTGGCAATTTACATCCTGCCAATCAGCATAACAAGGCTCCCTGTTCTCCATATCCTGTCCTACCTTTCTGGATTTTACACTTTTTTCAGATGGCCCTTTTGCCTGGCGGGGCAGTGAGATTTCATTGTAGTGCAGATTTCCTTTACAGGCTTGCTTGGTTGGCCAAAAAGGGCGTATGCGTTTTTTCCTGAATATATTCAGGAAAAAACGCATACGCCCTTTTTGGCCAAATGCATCATTGTCGACGTTGTGCCTCTTTTCCTATGCTTTCAGGGCAATTCTGTCTACCCCCTGCAATCGTTTTCCTGAAATTCAGCCCTGCTTTCAAGTCCCCTTCGCAGACTTACTTCAATATATTTTTGGAGGATAGCTGTCATTTATAACTCTGCAGGTTTGTGAAGTACAGTGCCCCTGAGCTCCTTTCTTCAACTCGCTTTCTTGTGAGCTGGGCACAGAACCGCAGGATTGCTTCAGGCCCTAATCTGTTTCCAGCAGGGCACACTGAGCCTTTGTTTAATTCCTCTTCCTGGTGGGCAATGAGCGTTACATTTGCCCGTGCAGACACCTAGAGCTAGTCTCTCATTGGTTCTCCCTATTCCTGTTCATCTTGCACAGAAATGGCAAGCTGTGCCAAACAGGAGGTTAAAGGCACTGACTCTCCAAGCGGGGAGAGTGTTAGTAAAGCATCTGGAATGGTGAACCCGAGGACCAGGATACGAAAACTGAGATGCATTTGAAATCGTTTCCCAATCACACGGTTGACGATACTCTGGGATTCCCATGCATGTTTTAGCTGGAGGAAGAATGCCTTGAACCTGGAGAGTTGGGACCCATGGAATGGGTACCATGCAGTATGACTTCAAAGGGTCGGCATTTGCTCACCGAAACTCACCTGTGCTATCAGCCTGAAGTGTCCAGCCTTATGTCTCAACCAGCTCTGGGTGTAGATGTGGTCAATCCCGGTTGCATCACATGCCCTGAGTGAATTATTTAAGAATTGCTCTCTATTTCACGGTCTTTGTGTTTTGTTTTAGAAATTTATTTTGATAATGGGATTTATCGGATTTTCACTGCTGCATTTCCGCCGCTGTACACATGCTTGATTCTCTTACGGAGACATATATATCCATGGGTTTTAAGATTCTTCCTAGTCAGGTATATTCCTAGGCGTTGAATATGTGGTGTTGAGTCCATTTCGTTGAGCAAGGAGTAGGTCTTGTCTATTAAATATTTGGCTTATGGAATGTTATCTGTGCTAATTTCAGTCTCTGGTTTTATGCAGCACCCCAACGCACCTTTCCCCATAAGCAAGCACTAGTTGGTTTTCTAAATTGGACACCCTGTTCTGTTTTGTAATTCAGTTCATGTGTAGTCAAGTTTACATTCCGTGTATTAGTGATATCTTATGATGTTTCTTTTTCTGTTTGACGTAGTTCACGTAGAATCACCGTAACTGCATCCACTCACTATGCCGCTACGGGCCTAATGACACAGATTTCATTGCTGAGTGATATTGCATTGCACGTACGTGCCACAACTTATTTATCCATTTTTTGCTTTCTGGGATATTTACCTGATACTGTAGACGAGCTTCTTGTGAACACAGCCGTCCCAAATATTGGGGTGGCTGTCTGTTTTTGATTTTAATTTCCGTAAGCTATAGGACCATAAGTGGAAGTGCCATAGGCTGTGTTGCTTTGTTTCTTACGTGTTTCAGGAAACACCATACACTTCTCCAGGGTGGCTGCTGGCAATTTACATCCTGCCAATCAGCATAACAAGGCTCCCTGTTCTCCATATCCTGTCCTACCTTTCTGGATTTTACACTTTTTTCAGATGGCCCTTTTGCCCGGTGGGGCAGTGAGATTTCATTGTAGTGCAGATTTCCTTTACAGGCTTGCTTGGTTGGCCAAAAAGGGCGTACGCGTTTTTTCCTGAATATATTCAGGAAAAAACGCGTACGCCCTTTTTGGCCAAGTGCATCATTGTCGACGTTGTGCCTCTTTTCCTATGCTTTCAGGGCAATTCCAGTCTACCCCCTGCAATCGTTTTCCTGAAATTCAGCCCCGCTTTCAAGTCCCCTTCGCAGACTTACTTCAATATATTTTTGGAGGATAGCTGTCATTTATAACTCTGCAGGTTTGTGAAGTACAGTGCCCCTGAGCTCCTTTCTTCAACTCGCTTTCTTGTGAGCTGGGCACAGAACCGCAGGATTGCTTCAGGCCCTAATCTGTTTCCAGCAGGGCACACTGAGCCTTTGTTTAATTCCTCTTCCTGGTGGGCAATGAGCGTTACATTTGCCCGTGCAGACACCTACAGCTAGTCTCTCATTGGTTCTCCCTATTCCTGTTCATCTTGCACAGAAATGGCAAGCTGTGCCAAACAGGAGGTTAAAGGCACTGACTCTCCAAGCGGGGAGAGTGTTAGTAAAGCATCTGGAATGGTGAACCCGAGGACCAGCATACGAAAACTGAGATGCATTTGAAATTGTTTCCCAATCACACGGTTGACGATACTCTGGGTTTCCCATGCATGTTTTAGCTGGAGGAAGAATGCCTTGAACCTGGAGAGTTGGGACCCATGGAATGGGTACCATGCAGTATGACTTCAAAGGGTCTGCATTTGCTCACCGAAACTCACCTGTGCTATCAGCCTGAAGTGTCCAGCCTTATGTCTCAACCAGCTCCGGGTGTAGATGTGGTCAATCCCGGTTGCATCACATGCCCTGAGTGAATTAGTTAAGAATTGCTCTCTATTTCACGGTCTTTGTGTTTTGTTTTAGAAATTTATTTTGATAATGGGATTTATCGGATTTTCACTGCTGCATTTCCGCCGCTGTACACATGCTTGATTCTCTTACGGAGACATATATATCCATGGGTTTTAAGATTCTTCCTAGTCAGGTATATTCCTAGGCGTTGAATATGTGGTGTTGAGTCCATTTCGTTGAGCAAGGAGTAGGTCTTGTCTATTACATATTTGGCTTATGGAATGTTATCTGTGCTAATTTCAGTCTCTGGTTTTATGCAGCACCCCAACGCACCTTTCCCCATAAGCAAGCACTAGTTGGTTTTCTAAATTGGACACCCTGTTCTGTTTTGTAATTCAGTTCATGTGTAGTCAAGTTTACATTCCGTGTATTAGTGATATCTTATGATGTTTCTTTTTCTGTTTGACGTAGTTCACGTAGAATCACCGTACCTGCATCCACTCACTATGCCGCTACGGGCCTGATGACACAGATTTCATTGCTGAGTGATATTGCATTGCACGTACGTGCCACAACTTATTTATCCATTTTTTGCTTTCTGGGATATTTACCTGATACTGTAGACGAGCTTATTGTGAACACAGCCGTCCCAAATATTGGGGTGGCTGTCTGTTTTTGATTTTAATTTCCGTAAGCTATAGGACCATAAGTTGAAGTGCCATAGGCTGTGTTGCTTTGTTTCTTACGTGTTTCAGGAAACACCATACACTTCTCCAGGGTGGCTGCTGGCAATTTACATCCTGCCAATCAGCATAACAAGGCTCCCTGTTCTCCATATCCTGTCCTACCTTTCTGGATTTTACACTTTTTTCAGATGGCCCTTTTGCCCGGTGGGGCAGTGAGATTTCATTGTAGTGCAGATTTCCTTTACAGGCTTGCTTGGTTGGCCAAAAAGGGCGTACGCGTTTTTTCCTGAATATATTCAGGAAAAAACGCGTACGCCCTTTTTGGCCAAGTGCATCATTGTCGACGTTGTGCCTCTTTTCCTATGCTTTCAGGGCAATTCCAGTCTACTCCCTGCAATCGTTTTCCAGAAATTCAGCCCCGCTTTCAAGTCCCCTTCGCAGGCTTACTTCAATATATTTTTGGAGGATAGCTGTCATTTATAACTCTGCAGGTTTGTGAATTACAGTGCCCCTGAGCTCCTTTCTTCAACTCGCTTTCTTGTGAGCTGGGCACAAAACCGCAGGATTGCTTCAGGCCCTAATCTGTTTCCAGCAGGGCACACTGAGCCTTTGTTTAATTCCCCTTCCTGGTGGGCAATGAGCGTTACATTTGCCCGTGCAGACACCTACAGCTAGTCTCTCATTGGTTCTCCCTATTCCTGTTCATCTTGCACAGAATTTGCAAGCTGTGCGAAACAGGAGGTTAAAGGCACTGACTCTCCAAGCGGGGAGAGTGTTAGTAAAGCATCTGGAATGGTGAACCCGAGGACCAGGATACGAAAACTGAGATGCATTTTAAATCATTTCCCAATCACACGGTGGACGATACTCTGGGTTTCCCATGCATGTTTTAGCTAGAGGAAGAATCCCTTGAACCTGGAGAGTTGGGACCCATGGAATGGGTACCATGCAGTATGACTTCAAAGGGTCTACATTTGCTCACCGAAACTCACCAATGCTATCAGCCTGAAGTGTCCAGCCTTATGTCTCAACCAGCTCTGGGTGTAGATGTGGTCAACCCCGGTTGCATCACATGCCCTGAGTGAATTATTTAAGAATTGCTCTCTATTTCACTGTCTTTGTGTTTTGTTTTCGAAATTTATTTTGATAATGGGATTTATCGGATTTTCACTGCTGCGTTTCGGCCGCTGTACACACGCTTGATTCTCTTACGGAGACATATATATCCATGGGTTTTAAGATTCTTCCTAGTCAGGTATATTCCTAGGCGTTGAATATGTGGTGTTGGTTCCGTTTCGTTGAGCAAGGAGTAGGTCTTGTCTATTACATATTTGGCTTATGGAAAGTTATCTGTGCTAATTTCAGTCTCTGGTTTTATGCAGCACCCCAAGGCACCTTTCTCCATAAGCAAGCACTAGTCAGTTTTCTAAATTTGAGACCCTGTTCTGTTTTGTAATTCAGTTCATGTGTAGTCAAGTTTACATTCCGTGTATTAGTGATATCTTATGATGTTTCTTTTTCTGTGTGACGTAGTTCACGTAGAATCACCGTACCTGCATCCACTCACTATGCCGCTACGGGCCTGATGACACAGATTTCATTGCTGAGTGATATTGCATTGTACGTACGTGCCACAACTTCTTTATCCATTTTTTGCTTTCTGGGATATTTACCTGATACTGTAGACGAGCTTCTTGTGAACACAGCCGTCCCAAATATTGGGGTGGCTGTCTGTTTTTGATTTTAATTTCCATAAGCTATAGGACCATAAGTGGAAGTGCCATAGGCTGTGTTGCTTTGTTTCTTACGTGTTTCAGGAAACACCATACACTTCTCCAGGGTGGCTGCTGGCAATTTACATCCTGCCAATCAGCATAACAAGGCTCCCTGTTCTCCATATCCTGTCCTACCTTTCTGGATTTTACACTTTTTTCAGATGGCCCTTTTGCCCGGGGGGGGCAGTGAGATTTCATTGTAGTGCAGATTTCCTTACAGGCTTGCTTGGTTGGCCAAAAAGGGCGTATGCGTTTTTTCCTGCATATATTCAGGAAAAAACGCATACGCCCTTTTTGGCCAAGTGCATCATTGTCGACGTTCTGCCTCTTTTCCTATGCTTTCAGGGCAATTCCAGTCTACCCCCTGCAATCGTTTTCCTGAAATTCTGCCCCGGTTTCAAGTCCCCTTCGCAGGCTTACTTCAATATATTTTTGGAGGATAGCTGTCATTTATAACTCTGCAGGTTTTTGAATTACAGTGCCCCTGAGCTCCTTTCTTCAACTCGCTTTCTTGTGAGCTGGGCACAAAACCGCAGCATTGCTTCAGGCCCTAATCTGTTTCCGGCAGGGCACGTTGAGCCTTTGGTTAATTCCTCTTCCTGGTGGGCAATGAGCATTACATTTGCCCGTGCAGACACCTATAGCTAGTCTCTCATTGGTTCTCCCTATTCCTGTTCATCTTGCACAGAAATTGCAAGCTGTGCCAAACAGGAGGTTAAAGGCACTGACTCTCCATGCGGGGAGAGTGTTAGTAAAGCATCTGGAATGGTGAACACAAGGACCAGGATACGAAAACTGAGATGCATTTTAAATCATTTCCCAATCACACGGTGGACGATACTCTGGGTTTCCCATGCATGTTTTAGCTGGAGGAAGAATCCCTTGAACCTGGAGAGTTGGGACCCATGGAATGGGTACCATGAAGTATGACTTCAAAGGGTCTGCATTTGCTCACCGAAACTCACCAATGCTATCAGCCTGAAGTGTCCAGCCTTATGTCTCAACCAGCTCTGGGTGTAGATGTGGTCAATCCCGGTTGCCTCACATGCCCTGAGTGAATTATTTAAGAATTGCTCTCTATTTCACTGTCTTTGTGTTTTGTTTTCGAAATTTATTTTGATAATGGGATTTATCGGATTTTCACTGCTGCGTTTCGGCCGCTGTACACACGCTTGATTCTCTTACGGAGACATATATATCCATGGGTTTTAAGATTCTTCCTAGTCAGGTATATTCCTAGGCGTTGAATATGTGGTGTTGGGTCCGTTTCGTTGAGCAAGGAGTAGGACTTGTCTATTACATATTTGGCTTATGGAAAGTTATCTGTGCTAATTTCAGTCTCTGGTTATATGCAACACCCCAAGGCACCTTTCCCCATAAGCAAGCACTAGTTGGTTTTCTAAATTTGAGACCCTGTTCTGTTTTGTAATTCAGTTCATGTGTAGTCAAGTTTACATTCCGTGTATTAGTGATATATTATGATGTTTCTTTTTCTGTGTGACGTAGTTCACGTAGAATCACCGTACCTGATTCCACTCACTATGCCGCTACGGGCCTGATGACACAGATTTCATTGCTGAGTGATATTGCATTGCACGTACGTGTCACAAATTCTTTATCCATTTTTTGCTTTCTGGGATATTTACCTGATACTTTAGATGAGGTTCTTGTGAACACAGCCGTCCCAAATATTGCGGTGGCTGTCTGTTTTTGATTTTAATTTCCGTAATCTATAGGACCATAAGTGGAAGTGCCATAGGCTGTGTTGCTTTGTTTCTTACGTGTTTCAGGAAACACCAT
>NW_027077364.1:0-12743 GCF_963924675.1 Phocoena phocoena | reverse complement strand
ACAGTGCCCCTGAGATCCTTTCTTCAACTCGCTTTCTTGTGAGCTGGGCACAAAACCGCAGGATTGCTTCAGGCCCTAATCTGTTTCTGGCAGGGCACGCTGAGCCTTTGGTTAATTCCTCTTCCTGGTGGGAAATGAGCGTTACATTTGCCCGTGCAGACACCTACAGCTAGTCTCTCATTGGTTCTCCCTATTCCTGTTCATTTTGCACAGAAATTGCAAGCTGTGCCAAAGAGGAGGTTAAAGGCACTGACTCTCCAAGCGGGGAGAGTGTTAGTAAAGCATCTGGAATGGTGAACCCGAGGACCAGGATACGAAAACTGAGATGCATTTTAAATCATTTCCCAATCACATGGTGGACGATACTCTTGGTTTCCCATGCATGTTTTAGCTGGAGGAAGAATCCCTTGAACCTGGAGAGTTGGGACCCATGGAATGGGTACCATGCAGTATGACTTCAAAGGGTCTGCATTTGCTCACCGAAACTCACCAATGCTATCAGCCTGAAGTGTCCAGCCTTATGTCTCAACCAGCTCTGGGTGTAGATGTGTTAAATCCCGGTTGCATCACATGCCCTGAGTGAATTATTTAAGAATTGCTCTCTATTTCACTGTCTTTATGATTTTTTTTTGAAATTTATTTTGATAATGGGATTTATCGGATTTTCACTGCTGCGTTTATGCCGCTGTACACACGCTTGATTCTCTTACGGAGACATATATATCCATGGGTTTTAAGATTCTTCCTAGTCAGGTATATTCCTAGGCGTTGAATATGTGGTGTTGGGTCCATTTCGTTGAGCAAGGAGTAGGTCTTGTCTATTACATATTTGGCTTATGGAAAGTTATCTGTGCTAATTTCAGTCTCTGGTTTTATGAAGCACCCCAACGCACCTTTCCCCATAAGCAAGCACTAGTTGGTTTTCTAAATTTGAGACCCTGTTCTGTTTTGTAATTCAGTTCATGTGTAGTCAAGTTTACATTCCGTGTATTAGTGATATCTTATGATGTTTCTTTTTCTGTGTGACGTAGTTCACGTAGAATCACCGTACCTGCATCCACTCACTATGCCGCTACGGGCCTGATGACACAGATTTCATTGCTGAGTGATATTGCATTGTACGTACGTGCCACAACTTCTTTATCCATATTTTGCTTTCTGGGATATTTACCTGTTACTGTAGACGAGCTTCTTGTGAACACAGCCGTCCCAAATATTGGGGTGGCTGTCTGTTTTTGATTTTAATTTCCGTAAGCTATAGGACCATAAGTGGAAGTGCCATAGACTGTGTTGCTTTGTTTCTTATGTGTTTCAGGAAACACCATACACTTCTCCAGGCTGGCTGCTGGCAATTTACATCCTGCCAATCAGCATAACAAGGCTCCCTGTTCTCCATATCCTGTCCTACCTTTCTGGATTTTACACTTTTTTCAGATGGCCCTCTTGCCCGGGGGGCAGTGAGACTTCATTGTAGTGCAGATTTCCTTTACAGGCTTGCTTGGTTGGCCAAAAAGGGCGTATGCGTTTTTTCCTGAATATATTCAGGAAAAAACGCATACGCCCTTTTTGGCCAAGTGCATCATTGTCGACGTTCTGCCTCTTTTCCTATGCTTTCAGGGCAATTCCAGTCTACCCCCTGCAATCGTTTTCCTGAAATTCTGCCCCGCTTTCAAGTCCCCTTCGCAGGCTTACTTCAATATATTTTTGGAGGATAGCTGTCATTTATAACTCTGCAGGTTTGTGAATTACAGTGCCCCTGAGCTCCTTTCTTCAACTCGCTTTCTTGTGAACTGGGCACAAAACCGCAGGATTGCTTCAGGCCCTAATCTGTTTCGGGCAGGGCATGCTGAGCCTTTGGTAAATTCCTCTTCCTGGTGGGAAATGAGCGTTACATTTGCCCGTGCAGACACCTACAGCTAGTCTCTCATTGGTTCTCCCTATTCCTGTTCATCTTGCACAGAAATTGCAAGCTGTGCCAAACAGGAGGTTAAAGGCACTGACTCTCCAAGCAGGGAGACTGTTAGTAAATCATCTGGAATGGTGAACCCGAGGACCAGGATACGAAAACTGAGATGCATTTTAAATCATTTCCCCATAACACGGTGGACCATACTGTGGGTTTCACATGCATGTTTTAGCTGGAGGAAGAATCCCTTGAACCTGAAGAGTTGGGACCCATGGAATAGGTACCATACAGTATGACTTCAAAGGGTGTGCATTTGCTCACCTAAACTCACCAATGCTATCAGCCTGAAGTGTCCAGCCTTATGTCTCAACCAGCTCTGGGTGTAGATGTGGTCAATCCCGGTTGCATCACATGCCCTGAGTGAATTATTTAAGAATTGCTCTCTATTTCACTGTCTTTGTGTTTTGTTTTCGAAATTTATTTTGATAATGGGATTTATCGGATTTTCACTGCTGCCTTTCGGCCGCTGTACACACCCTTGATTCTCTTACGGAGACATATATATCCATGGGTTTTAAGATTCTTCCTAGTCAGGTATATTCCTAGGCGTTGAATATGTGGTGTTGGGTCCATTTCGTTGAGCAAGGAGTAGGTCTTGTCTATTACATATTGGGCTTATGGAAAGTTATCTGTGCTAATTTCAGTCTCTGGTTTTATGCAGCACCCCAAGGCACCTTTCCCCATAAGCAAGCACTAGTTGGTTTTCTAAATTTGAGACCCTTTTCTATTTTGTAATTCAGTTCATGTGTAGTCAAGTTTACATTCCGTGTATTCGTGATATCTTATGATGTTTCTTTTTCTGTGTGACGTAGTTCACGTAGAATCACCGTACCTGCATCCACTCACTATGCCGCTATGGGCCTGATGACACAGATTTCATTGCTGAGTGATATTGCATTGTACGTACGTGCCACAAGTTCTTTATCCATTTTTTGCTTTCTGGGATATTTACCTGATACTGTAGACGAGCTTCTTGTGAACACAGCCGTTTCAAATATTGGGGTGGCTGTCTGTTTTTGATTTTAATTTCCGTAAGCTATAGGACCATAAGTGGAAGTGCCATAGGCTGTGTTGCTTTGTTTCTTTCGTGTTTCAGGAAACACCATACACTTCTCCAGGGTGGCTGCTGGCAATTTACATCCTGCCAATCAGCATAACAAGGCTCCCTGTTCTCCATATCCTGTCCTACCTTTCTGGATTTTACACTTTTTTCAGATGGCCCTTTTGCCAGGGGGGCAGTGAGACTTCATTGTAGTGCAGATTTCATTTACAGGCTTGCTTGGTTGGCCAAAAAGGGCGTATGTGTTTTTTCCTGAATATATTCAGGAAAAAACGCATACGCCCTTTTTGGCCAAGTGCATCATTGTCGACGTTCTGCCTCTTTTCCTATGCTTTCAGGGCAATTCCAGTCTACCCCCTGCAATCGTTTTCCTGAAATTCTGCCCCGCTTTCAAGTCCCCTTCGCAGGCTTACTTCAATATATTTTTGGAGGAAAGCTGTCATTTATAACTCTGCAGGTTTGTGAATTACAGTGCCCCTGAGCTCCTTTCTTCAACTCGCTTTCTTGTGAGCTGGGCACAAAACCGCAGGATTGCTTCAGGCCCTAATCTGTTTCCAGCAGGGCACACTGAGCCTTTGTTTAATTCCTCTTCCTGGTGGGCAATGAGCGTTACATTTGCCCGTGCAGACACCTACAGCTAGTCTCTCATTGGTTCTCCCTATTCCTGTTCATTTTGCACAGAAATTGCAAGCTGTGCCAAAGAGGAGGTTAAAGGCACTGACTCTCCAAGCGGGGAGAGTGTTAGTAAAGCATCTGGAATGGTGAACCCGAGGACCAGGATACGAAAACTGAGATGCATTTTAAATCATTTCCCAATCACATGGTGGACGATACTCTTGGTTTCCCATGCATGTTTTAGCTGGAGGAAGAATCCCTTGAACCTGGAGAGTTGGGACCCATGGAATGGGTACCATGCAGTATGACTTCAAAGGGTCTGCATTTGCTCACCGAAACTCACCAATGCTATCAGCCTGAAGTGTCCAGCCTTATGTCTCAACCAGCTCTGGGTGTAGATGTGTTAAATCCCGGTTGCATCACATGCCCTGAGTGAATTATTTAAGAATTGCTCTCTATTTCACTGTCTTTATGATTTTTTTTTGAAATTTATTTTGATAATGGGATTTATCGGATTTTCACTGCTGCGTTTATGCCGCTGTACACACGCTTGATTCTCTTACGGAGACATATATATCCATGGGTTTTAAGATTCTTCCTAGTCAGGTATATTCCTAGGCGTTGAATATGTGGTGTTGGGTCCATTTCGTTGAGCAAGGAGTAGGTCTTGTCTATTACATATTTGGCTTATGGAAAGTTATCTGTGCTAATTTCAGTCTCTGGTTTTATGAAGCACCCCAACGCACCTTTCCCCATAAGCAAGCACTAGTTGGTTTTCTAAATTTGAGACCCTGTTCTGTTTTGTAATTCAGTTCATGTGTAGTCAAGTTTACATTCCGTGTATTAGTGATATCTTATGATGTTTCTTTTTCTGTGTGACGTAGTTCACGTAGAATCACCGTACCTGCATCCACTCACTATGCCGCTACGGGCCTGATGACACAGATTTCATTGCTGAGTGATATTGCATTGTACATACGTGCCACAACTTCTTTATCCATATTTTGCTTTCTGGGATATTTACCTGTTACTGTAGACGAGCTTCCTGTGAACACAGCCGTCCCAAATATTGGGGTGGCTGTCTGTTTTTGATTTTAATTTCCGTAAGCTATAGGACCATAAGTGGAAGTGCCATAGACTGTGTTGCTTTGTTTCTTATGTGTTTCAGGAAACACCATACACTTCTCCAGGCTGGCTGCTGGCAATTTACATCCTGCCAATCAGCATAACAAGGCTCCCTGTTCTCCATATCCTGTCCTACCTTTCTGGATTTTACACTTTTTTCAGATGGCCCTCTTGCCCGGGGGGCAGTGAGACTTCATTGTAGTGCAGATTTCCTTTACAGGCTTGCTTGGTTGGCCAAAAAGGGCGTATGCGTTTTTTCCTGAATATATTCAGGAAAAAACGCATACGCCCTTTTTGGCCAAGTGCATCATTGTCGACGTTCTGCCTCTTTTCCTATGCTTTCAGGGCAATTCCAGTCTACCCCCTGCAATCGTTTTCCTGAAATTCTGCCCCGCTTTCAAGTCCCCTTCGCAGGCTTACTTCAATATATTTTTGGAGGATAGCTGTCATTTATAACTCTGCAGGTTTGTGAATTACAGTGCCCCTGAGCTCCTTTCTTCAACTCGCTTTCTTGTGAACTGGGCACAAAACCGCAGGATTGCTTCAGGCCCTAATCTGTTTCGGGCAGGGCATGCTGAGCCTTTGGTAAATTCCTCTTCCTGGTGGGAAATGAGCGTTACATTTGCCCGTGCAGACACCTACAGCTAGTCTCTCATTGGTTCTCCCTATTCCTGTTCATCTTGCACAGAAATTGCAAGCTGTGCCAAACAGGAGGTTAAAGGCACTGACTCTCCAAGCAGGGAGACTGTTAGTAAATCATCTGGAATGGTGAACCCGAGGACCAGGATACGAAAACTGAGATGCATTTTAAATCATTTCCCCATAACACGGTGGACCATACTGTGGGTTTCACATGCATGTTTTAGCTGGAGGAAGAATCCCTTGAACCTGAAGAGTTGGGACCCATGGAATAGGTACCATACAGTATGACTTCAAAGGGTGTGCATTTGCTCACCTAAACTCACCAATGCTATCAGCCTGAAGTGTCCAGCCTTATGTCTCAACCAGCTCTGGGTGTAGATGTGGTCAATCCCGGTTGCATCACATGCCCTGAGTGAATTATTTAAGAATTGCTCTCTATTTCACTGTCTTTGTGTTTTGTTTTCGAAATTTATTTTGATAATGGGATTTATCGGATTTTCACTGCTGCCTTTCGGCCGCTGTACACACCCTTGATTCTCTTACGGAGACATATATATCCATGGGTTTTAAGATTCTTCCTAGTCAGGTATATTCCTAGGCGTTGAATATGTGGTGTTGGGTCCATTTCGTTGAGCAAGGAGTAGGTCTTGTCTATTACATATTGGGCTTATGGAAAGTTATCTGTGCTAATTTCAGTCTCTGGTTTTATGCAGCACCCCAAGGCACCTTTCCCCATAAGCAAGCACTAGTTGGTTTTCTAAATTTGAGACCCTTTTCTATTTTGTAATTCAGTTCATGTGTAGTCAAGTTTACATTCCGTGTATTCGTGATATCTTATGATGTTTCTTTTTCTGTGTGACGTAGTTCACGTAGAATCACCGTACCTGCATCCACTCACTATGCCGCTATGGGCCTGATGACACAGATTTCATTGCTGAGTGATATTGCATTGTACGTACGTGCCACAAGTTCTTTATCCATTTTTTGCTTTCTGGGATATTTACCTGATACTGTAGACGAGCTTCTTGTGAACACAGCCGTCTCAAATATTGGGGTGGCTGTCTGTTTTTGATTTTAATTTCCGTAAGCTATAGGACCATAAGTGGAAGTGCCATAGGCTGTGTTGCTTTGTTTCTTTCGTGTTTCAGGAAACACCATACACTTCTCCAGGGTGGCTGCTGGCAATTTACATCCTGCCAATCAGCATAACAAGGCTCCCTGTTCTCCATATCCTGTCCTACCTTTCTGGATTTTACACTTTTTTCAGATGGCCCTTTTGCCAGGGGGGCAGTGAGACTTCATTGTAGTGCAGATTTCATTTACAGGCTTGCTTGGTTGGCCAAAAAGGGCGTATGCGTTTTTTCCTGAATATATTCAGGAAAAAACGCATACGCCCTTTTTGGCCAAGTGCATCATTGTCGACGTTCTGCCTCTTTTCCTATGCTTTCAGGGCAATTCCAGTCTACCCCCTGCAATCGTTTTCCTGAAATTCTGCCCCGCTTTCAAGTCCCCTTCGCAGGCTTACTTCAATATATTTTTGGAGGAAAGCTGTCATTTATAACTCTGCAGGTTTGTGAATTACAGTGCCCCTGAGCTCCTTTCTTCAACTCGCTTTCTTGTGAGCTGGGCACAAAACCGCAGGATTGCTTCAGGCCCTAATCTGTTTCCAGCAGGGCACACTGAGCCTTTGTTTAATTCCTCTTCCTGGTGGGCAATGAGCGTTACATTTGCCCGTGCAGACACCTACAGCTAGTCTCTCATTGGTTCTCCCTATTCCTGTTCATTTTGCACAGAAATTGCAAGCTGTGCCAAAGAGGAGGTTAAAGGCACTGACTCTCCAAGCGGGGAGAGTGTTAGTAAAGCATCTGGAATGGTGAACCCGAGGACCAGGATACGAAAACTGAGATGCATTTTAAATCATTTCCCAATCACATGGTGGACGATACTCTTGGTTTCCCATGCATGTTTTAGCTGGAGGAAGAATCCCTTGAACCTGGAGAGTTGGGACCCATGGAATGGGTACCATGCAGTATGACTTCAAAGGGTCTGCATTTGCTCACCGAAACTCACCAATGCTATCAGCCTGAAGTGTCCAGCCTTATGTCTCAACCAGCTCTGGGTGTAGATGTGTTAAATCCCGGTTGCATCACATGCCCTGAGTGAATTATTTAAGAATTGCTCTCTATTTCACGGTCTTTATGATTTTTTTTTGAAATTTATTTTGATAATGGGATTTATCGGATTTTCACTGCTGCGTTTATGCCGCTGTACACACGCTTGATTCTCTTACGGAGACATATATATCCATGGGTTTTAAGATTCTTCCTAGTCAGGTATATTCCTAGGCGTTGAATATGTGGTGTTGGGTCCATTTCGTTGAGCAAGGAGTAGGTCTTGTCTATTACATATTTGGCTTATGGAAAGTTATCTGTGCTAATTTCAGTCTCTGGTTTTATGAAGCACCCCAACGCACCTTTCCCCATAAGCAAGCACTAGTTGGTTTTCTAAATTTGAGACCCTGTTCTGTTTTGTAATTCAGTTCATGTGTAGTCAAGTTTACATTCCGTGTATTAGTGATATCTTATGATGTTTCTTTTTCTGTGTGACGTAGTTCACGTAGAATCACCGTACCTGCATCCACTCACTATGCCGCTACGGGCCTGATGACACAGATTTCATTGCTGAGTGATATTGCATTGTACGTACGTGCCACAACTTCTTTATCCATATTTTGCTTTCTGGGATATTTACCTGTTACTGTAGACGAGCTTCTTGTGAACACAGCCGTCCCAAATATTGGGGTGGCTGTCTGTTTTTGATTTTAATTTCCGTAAGCTATAGGACCATAAGTGGAAGTGCCATAGACTGTGTTGCTTTGTTTCTTATGTGTTTCAGGAAACACCATACACTTCTCCAGGCTGGCTGCTGGCAATTTACATCCTGCCAATCAGCATAACAAGGCTCCCTGTTCTCCATATCCTGTCCTACCTTTCTGGATTTTACACTTTTTTCAGATGGCCCTCTTGCCCGGGGGGCAGTGAGACTTCATTGTAGTGCAGATTTCCTTTACAGGCTTGCTTGGTTGGCCAAAAAGTGCGTATGCGTTTTTTCCTGAATATATTCAGGAAAAAACGCATACGCCCTTTTTGGCCAAGTGCATCATTGTCGACGTTCTGCCTCTTTTCCTATGCTTTCAGGGCAATTCCAGTCTACCCCCTGCAATCGTTTTCCTGAAATTCTGCCCCGCTTTCAAGTCCCCTTCGCAGGCTTACTTCAATATATTTTTGGAGGATAGCTGTCATTTATAACTCTGCAGGTTTGTGAATTACAGTGCCCCTGAGCTCCTTTCTTCAACTCGCTTTCTTGTGAACTGGGCACAAAACCGCAGGATTGCTTCAGGCCCTAATCTGTTTCGGGCAGGGCATGCTGAGCCTTTGGTAAATTCCTCTTCCTGGTGGGAAATGATCGTTACATTTGCCCGTGCAGACACCTACAGCTAGTCTCTCATTGGTTCTCCCTATTCCTGTTCATCTTGCACAGAAATTGCAAGCTGTGCCAAACAGGAGGTTAAAGGCACTGACTCTCCAAGCAGGGAGACTGTTAGTAAATCATCTGGAATGGTGAACCCGAGGACCAGGATACGAAAACTGAGATGCATTTTAAATCATTTCCCCATAACACGGTGGACCATACTGTGGGTTTCACATGCATGTTTTAGCTGGAGGAAGAATCCCTTGAACCTGAAGAGTTGGGACCCATGGAATAGGTACCATACAGTATGACTTCAAAGGGTGTGCATTTGCTCACCTAAACTCACCAATGCTATCAGCCTGAAGTGTCCAGCCTTATGTCTCAACCAGCTCTGGGTGTAGATGTGGTCAATCCCGGTTGCATCACATGCCCTGAGTGAATTATTTAAGAATTGCTCTCTATTTCACTGTCTTTGTGTTTTGTTTTCGAAATTTATTTTGATAATGGGATTTATCGGATTTTCACTGCTGCCTTTCGGCCGCTGTACACACCCTTGATTCTCTTACGGAGACATATATATCCATGGGTTTTAAGATTCTTCCTAGTCAGGTATATTCCTAGGCGTTGAATATGTGGTGTTGGGTCCATTTCGTTGAGCAAGGAGTAGGTCTTGTCTATTACATATTGGGCTTATGGAAAGTTATCTGTGCTAATTTCAGTCTCTGGTTTTATGCAGCACCCCAAGGCACCTTTCCCCATAAGCAAGCACTAGTTGGTTTTCTAAATTTGAGACCCTTTTCTATTTTGTAATTCAGTTCATGTGTAGTCAAGTTTACATTCCGTGTATTCGTGATATCTTATGATGTTTCTTTTTCTGTGTGACGTAGTTCACGTAGAATCACCGTACCTGCATCCACTCACTATGCCGCTATGGGCCTGATGACACAGATTTCATTGCTGCGTGATATTGCATTGTACGTACGTGCCACAAGTTCTTTATCCATTTTTTGCTTTCTGGGATATTTACCTGATACTGTAGACGAGCTTCTTGTGAACACAGCCGTCTCAAATATTGGGGTGGCTGTCTGTTTTTGATTTTAATTTCCGTAAGCTATAGGACCATAAGTGGAAGTGCCATAGGCTGTGTTGCTTTGTTTCTTTCGTGTTTCAGGAAACACCATACACTTCTCCAGGGTGGCTGCTGGCAATTTACATCCTGCCAATCAGCATAACAAGGCTCCCTGTTCTCCATATCCTGTCCTACCTTTCTGGATTTTACACTTTTTTCAGATGGCCCTTTTGCCAGGGGGGCAGTGAGACTTCATTGTAGTGCAGATTTCATTTACAGGCTTGCTTGGTTGGCCAAAAAGGGCGTATGCGTTTTTTCCTGAATATATTCAGGAAAAAACGCATACGCCCTTTTTGGCCAAGTGCATCATTGTGGACGTTCTGCCTCTTTTCCTATGCTTTCAGGGCAATTCCAGTCTACCCCCTGCAATCGTTTTCCTGAAATTCTGCCCCGCTTTCAAGTCCCCTTCGCAGGCTTACTTCAATATATTTTTGGAGGAAAGCTGTCATTTATAACTCTACAGGTTTGTGAATTACAGTGCCCCTGAGCTCCTTTCTTCAACTCGCTTTCTTGTGAGCTGGGCACAAAACCGCAGGATTGCTTCAGGCCCTAATCTGTTTCCGGCAGGGCACGCTGAGCCTTTGGTTAATTCCTCTTCCTGGTGGGAAATGAGCGTTACATTTGCCCGTGCAGACACCTACAGCTAGTCTCTCATTGGTTCTCCCTATTCCTGTTCATTTTGCACAGAAATTGCAAGCTGTGCCAAAGAGGAGGTTAAAGGCACTGACTCTCCAAGCGGGGAGAGTGTTAGTAAAGAATCTGGAATGGTGAACCCGAGGACCAGGATACGAAAACTGAGATGCATTTTAAATCATTTCCCAATCACATGGTGGACGATACTCTTGGTTTCCCATGCATGTTTTAGCTGGAGGAAGAATCCCTTGAACCTGGAGAGTTGGGACCCATGGAATGGGTACCATGCAGTATGACTTCAAAGGGTCTGCATTTGCTCACCGAAACTCACCAATGCTATCAGCCTGAAGTGTCCAGCCTTATGTCTCAACCAGCTCTGGGTGTAGATGTGTTAAATCCCGGTTGCATCACATGCCCTGAGTGAATTATTTAAGAATTGCTCTCTATTTCACTGTCTTTATGATTTTTTTTTGAAATTTATTTTGATAATGGGATTTATCGGATTTTCACTGCTGCGTTTATGCCGCTGTACACACGCTTGATTCTCTTACGGAGACATATATATCCATGGGTTTTAAGATTCTTCCTAGTCAGGTATATTCCTAGGCGTTGAATATGTGGTGTTGGGTCCATTTCGTTGAGCAAGGAGTAGGTCTTGTCTATTACATATTTGGCTTATGGAAAGTTATCTGTGCTAATTTCAGTCTCTGGTTTTATGAAGCACCCCAACGCACCTTTCCCCATAAGCAAGCACTAGTTGGTTTTCTAAATTTGAGACCCTGTTCTGTTTTGTAATTCAGTTCATGTGTAGTCAAGTTTACATTCCGTGTATTAGTGATATCTTATGATGTTTCTTTTTCTGTGTGACGTAGTTCACGTAGAATCACCGTACCTGCATCCACTCACTATGCCGCTACGGGCCTGATGACACAGATTTCATTGCTGAGTGATATTGCATTGTACGTACGTGCCACAACTTCTTTATCCATATTTTGCTTTCTGGGATATTTACCTGTTACTGTAGACGAGCTTCTTGTGAACACAGCCGTCCCAAATATTGGGGTGGCTGTCTGTTTTTGATTTTAATTTCCGTAAGCTATAGGACCATAAGTGGAAGTGCCATAGACTGTGTTGCTTTGTTTCTTATGTGTTTCAGGAAACACCATACACTTCTCCAGGCTGGCTGCTGGCAATTTACATCCTGCCAATCAGCATAACAAGGCTCCCTGTTCTCCATATCCTGTCCTACCTTTCTGGATTTTACACTTTTTTCAGATGGCCCTCTTGCCCGGGGGGCAGTGAGACTTCATTGTAGTGCAGATTTCCTTTACAGGCTTGCTTGGTTGGCCAAAAAGGGCGTATGCGTTTTTTCCTGAATATATTCAGGAAAAAACGCATACGCCCTTTTTGGCCAAGTGCATCATTGTCGACGTTCTGCCTCTTTTCCTATGCTTTCAGGGCAATTCCAGTCTACCCCCTGCAATCGTTTTCCTGAAATTCTGCCCCGCTTTCAAGTCCCCTTCGCAGGCTTACTTCAATATATTTTTGGAGGATAGCTGTCATTTATAACTCTGCAGGTTTGTGAATTACAGTGCCCCTGAGCTCCTTTCTTCAACTCGCTTTCTTGTGAACTGGGCACAAAACCGCAGGATTGCTTCAGGCCCTAATCTGTTTCGGGCAGGGCATGCTGAGCCTTTGGTAAATTCCTCTTCCTGGTGGGAAATGAGCGTTACATTTGCCCGTGCAGACACCTACAGCTAGTCTCTCATTGGTTCTCCCTATTCCTGTTCATCTTGCACAGAAATTGCAAGCTGTGCCAAACAGGAGGTTAAAGGCACTGACTCTCCAAGCAGGGAGACTGTTAGTAAATCATCTGGAATGGTGAACCCGAGGACCAGGATACGAAAACTGAGATGCATTTTAAATCATTTCCCCATAACACGGTGGACCATACTGTGGGTTTCACATGCATGTTTTAGCTGGAGGAAGAATCCCTTGAACCTGAAGAGTTGGGACCCATGGAATAGGTACCATACAGTATGACTTCAAAGGGTGTGCATTTGCTCACCTAAACTCACCAATGCTATCAGCCTGAAGTGTCC